>NW_015150882.1:32003-39074 GCF_000732505.1 Cyprinodon variegatus
AAAAAGATGAAAGAAAGAAGAGATAGAAAGGAGATAATGACAAAACATTTTCAGTCTGCTTCATGAGATGAAAAAAAAGAACAGCACAACCGAAAGACATGGTACGAGGCATACAATAAAGCAACAACTTGAAACTATCACTGAAGTAGTATTATTAAGTCTGACATGTACTCTGTGTTACCTGAAGATATGAATGTGTGGGTTTCTGTTTGGAAGTGAATCTCTGAGTACCTGGAACCAAGCACCTGTAATCCTGGTAATTCTAGTGTTAAAGCGATGCAGGCTTCTTGAACACATCACTAATAATTTGTGGAAAGAAATTTCCAGCAGATTAAGGCTCAGTGTGAGCGGCCATCTGCTGTGGCTGACTGGGGTCCAAGGAGACAGAAAGGAAGAGATACAAAAGGTAACTGTCAACCAGCTCAACAGGAGGCCCCCTTCCTGTTGACACAAAGAAGGACAGAAGCTCTGAACCAGCTCCAATGTCAAAGGATGAAAGAGAAGCACATGAAGTTAGTTACAGTAAAAGAAAAAGGACTACATTGACAAACAGTCAAGCTCCAACAATGGTGTCACAGAAAAATAGGAACAAACTAGGCATAACTGTACACACCTGCTTCCCTTGGCGTTTTCATGCCTGTACATAAGGTGTTTTCTACATTTATAACAGCTCTCTCCTATAGGAATGACCATTGATCTTCCACTATCTGCCAAAAAAAAAAAAAAGACAAAAGGAGAGTGATAAACTCTGGGTTGTAATTGTGGTGCTACATACAGTTTCATCTATCAAACTTATTTATTTTTGTTTTGGCTTTTTTTTTTTTTTTTTCTGGTTTTATACAATCATCATATTGAAAAAAACAGCAAACTAAAAACAAAAAAACCCCAGTTCTGAATAATCTCTCTGGTCATAAATATTGCATTTTAATGTTTTAGGGCATCTTAAAAATACCCAAAACATACTTCTACACTGTGTTATTTTTACCTTTGCCAAACAACTCAAAAACTAATTTCTTTTTTTGATAGAATTATAGGTAGAATTATTAGACAGCATGGNGGCTTAAGCGCTGACCAACTGGAACAACACTGCGGCGTTGAGGCAAGGTCTGAAGACAGCTTAAGTAGTGGATCCTCTGATGATCTTGATGAGCTGCAGCTGTGCAGGAGGTTCCCTCAGAGGATCCACGGCGGACTCTGCTGGAGAAAGGTGGAACTTCTCCAGCTCCCAACAGGTTTGAGGGATTGTTTCGAGTCAATGAGTCGATGCAATCATCTGGTTTTCTTTAGACAGAAAATAATGAATCAATTTGACTGTATGATCTGGTTGAATTGTCTATGTAAAGTGCATTGAGATGACGTGTTGTGAATCAGCACTATATAAATAAAATGAAGTGAAATGAACTTGATAAAAACGAACTAACCCTTTTTAAGGAACTAGTGCAGGGGTCACCAACGTGGTGCCTGCGGGCACCAAGGGGCCCCTCATGGACCACATGGGGTGCCCTCAGACTTGTGAAAAAAGAACAATTCAACAGTGGGCTAAGTTTGAAATGTTCTTCTCTTCTCTTTCTCTCCTTTCAGTCATAGCTATTGACAAATTTATAGATCCTTTCAAAATGACAATGTCTAAAATATAATTAGAACTTAAAGGAAACAATTACAATGTTTATAATGTATAATGAAGTTTAGGTGAACACTGACCCTTGCTGTGCATGGGTCAGTGTTGGTAGCCCTTCCTACGACTCAGTACCCTTGAAGTGGCCTTCTGCCTTAAAAAGGTTGGTGACCCCTGAACTAGTGAAATACATTGAAAATCATAATTTCAAGCCAAGACTGTTATTGGAAGACAGGAGAAGACTTAATTACTTTTGTTACATTCAAAAATATGTAAAATTTAATGGCAAAAATTAAGGTAAATTTAACAAGAAACTGCCACTTGCCTTTATGTATTAAGGTAAACAACAAACTACCTGTATAAGAAATTCATGAAAAACCCTGAGTGAAAGAAACACCTTAGAGCATTAATGCTGATACAGTCACTTAAATATTTTACTTTTTTAACCTAGCTTAAATTTTTCACTTAACTTTTTCCTTTATTTTTCTTTACATGTTAACTATTTTCAACTCAATTTACAGTAGGTGATATATCATTCAAGGCTCATCTAATTGGTCAGATCCCAAAATAACATGTAGAGCATCGTAGCAGTATCATTGCTGAATGGCTGGATATACATATTGTGTTTCTAGACCTCACTGAGGGATGGGGGGCTACATTTGTAAGTGGTTTGCAAGTGATCGAAACCGTAATTTGCCTAAAGGTATATTAACTTTCATATCATTTTTGTTCCAGTCAAGAAAGACAAGGTGCTTTTTTTTTTTGGACCCAGGTTTAAAGCCTTGCAGGACAGCCTAAAGCCCACTGCTCTCCTTAAGACAGAAAAAAGAAAGAAAAATAACAAACGGTCAGTTCAGGTGTTTTATAAAATATGGGAATCAAGAAATTGTCTGTATACCAAACTATTGTTGTTCCCTACTTCGAGCATCACTTAAGATTTTAAAATAGAACAAAATCCTTTATTTTTATTTTTTATTTTTATTCAATGTATAACAAGGATGTATAAACACCTCAATTTATTTCAATGTTAAATTCTGTTTAAAGTAACAGATCATCAACAATTGTCTTCAGACCTTTACTGGTTGATGATTTTCCTTATTCTACCCCCAGTAATTTTTAATTGGTTCCTCCTGCTATAAGGGTTGGGGATGATGAACCTGCAGTTGCAGGATTCAAAGGCTTTTGTTAGGTTTTTGTATTTATCTAAAAATAAGCCCAAACACAAATTTATTCAGTGCTTTTGTATTGCTGAGAATGCAACAATAACAAAATAAAAATATTATAATGTACAGATAGATTGGTTCCTTTAAGTGGCTCTTTTGTAATGGCTCAGAAACATCAGCAACATTAATAACAAATAAAAACAGGAAAAAAAAACTAACTGAAAACAAAACCCAGATGTTTTGCTTTTTTTAACTAGCAAAGAACACACTATTTAAACACCTGCTTTTGTTAAACTTATTGCATTAAAATTTATTAAGGTGACTTACGCTCCATTCCTTTTTTTTGTTGTTGAAAAAGCTTGGTATGTCTGACGACTTTTTCGGTGGCATCTTTTTTTTTAAACCAACCCGTCTACTACTTTTTTATTCAAAATAAAACCTGAAGTAGCTGCTGTTTAATATTAATGAGCGCTACTGTGTGACATCTTTCTTCCAATCTTGTAGCTAATGATGACGCGGTGAATACCTACCACCAATCATGTTCTATTGTAGAGTGACAGACGTGTAGCCATGGGCATAGGATTCGATGATGTTATATCAGTGGGCGTGACTCAGGAGCAGTGGAGTAGCAAGACAGAAACGCTGACTGAAAACACAGCCGGGCGTGTCCTGAGGTTACTGTTGTTGGCTAAAGTAAATGAGCCGAAAACAAATGTACAAATTATTGGTGGGGACTGTCCCCACCCATTTCAAAGTTGGTGGGGACATGTCCATACCAGTCCTTCAGAAAGTTACGCCAGTGACCATGAGATAGTATAACTTTAAAGCAGCGGAGCTTGAATATCGAACTTCAAATTAACTTTTCTGTTGCAAGTCACCACAGACTTCTGAAGCAGCCTACGAGTTCACAAAGTTCTTGTTCTCTGCACATCCCATACGGTTGAGTTCTTTCTATATTGTGGCATTTTCAAACATTGTAATGTACAGCCAACACCATTGCAGCAACACAAAATCCTGTAGGCAACTGTTTGAACAGCACTAGAGGGCTGTTTCTCAGATATCTAAAAATATAGTTTTCACTCGTCAAAATTAACTTTGAGATATCTTGATTAAAATTCCGGATGTTTAACACTTTAAATGATGAAACAGATGATGTCATTTGAGATATCTCAAAAGGCATTTTGACTCTCCAAAATGTGATTGAAGATGTCTAGAATTGTTATTTTCCCTAGACATAATGTAATTTCAGATATCTTAAAGTATCATAAGGGATAAAATTCAATGAATAATGTTTGTCTATTGTATAATACATGTCTGCATCTGTATAACGGGGTGTGTCCACCTGATGCTCAAGTGCTCTGCTTGGGTGAAATAGGTAGAATAGATGGTTGTATTTAGGTTTTATTTGAAATAACCTTTCTGATTCAACTGGTTTTAAAAGTTTAACTGAATGCTAATGCTCACTACATGGAGTCAACGAGCCACGCAGGTCCATTGAAACTGCTGGAGTGGACTGGCTAGCATGGTGAGCTACACTTGTCTTTTTTTCAGCAGGACCTGTTTGGACCAGAGCCCCTATGGCTACCTAAGCTAACCTATTTTTCTTTCAGGTTGGTTGGTTTTCCCTTAAAGTCTCCATGGTTCTGGTCTGTGTTTCATTATTAGTTGGATTTTTGGTTTCCTGCCTTTGTTAAACAGTTTCCTTTAATTAAATCCACAAGAAATCTCCTCAGCCTCTGCATTTAGGTCCTCAAACTGCAACCAACCTTGACAGTGGTCTCTTTTATTTTAAGCAGTGAACGATTTATCACCCAGGCTGGATACACTCTATTTTCAGTAGGATCCGAATGAAAAGACACATTTATTTGCTTGGTTATTAATAACTTTGCTATTAGCCATACTCTAAACGACTAAATTGGTAAAAGACAACTGGAATTTTAACAGCTGGATTCGGGAGTCCAAACTTTCTCATAAGAAACTAAGAAACCTGGTCAGTAAGCAAATTACAGTTATAATTATTCAACAAAAAATAATTAGTTACCCTTGATTTGAATTACCTCACAACAAATTTATCTTCCAACGTTATTACATATTCAGTAGTACAACCATGCAATAAACTCCTGGTTATACTTCTATATGTATACATACTGCCTAATATTAACTGTAGTAACTGTGGTTCAATTTTGATTTGGCACTCCGAACACACACTCATACATACTGACTAGAAAACAGCCAATCAGTAAGAGAGAAGGCACCATTTGAGACAGAAAAAACGGTGAGAGTGGAGTTAAACAACACAGTTATGTGTGTTGCTAAATATAATGGACAGGAAAGACCAGGAAGGCACTCAGACTGAGCGGCAGCAGCAGCTACCAAGCAGCCGCGCTGCGTGAGGAAAAGCAGTGACTGCTGCAAAAATGCTGTATTGTAAATTATAGAGAAGTTATTCACATGTAATTATTGATGGGAAGAAGTAGGTCTGTCCAAAATTTCGGTAGGGACATGTCCCTATAGTCCCTATGCAAACCTACGCCCATGCTGACACTGTTACCCCAGCAGATGATGACGGAAGAGTTCATTCTCCACAACATACTTATAGAAGATATGTAGCCTATTTGTCAAGAAACGGGGCTGATGGACCCAGCATTCAGGTGAGACATATGTGGCACCCAAGAGGTGCAATTATAAATAAAACAAACTGCGGTGATTGAGACTAATCCATAAAAAGTCAATAATTTATTTAAAAAGACAAGTTCACTTAAAGAATAAAAAGATAAAAATGTAGGGCAGTCAGGAGCATCCATTTTTTTTTTTTTTTTTGCTTTTCTAGACTTACGCCTGGTCACGCTGTACTTGCTTACTGAATGTCGTGTGCATAACTTGCGTAAAAAAAGTGACATAAATCTTACTGCCCAGCGCTGGTGCTGCCTGGAACCATTAAGAAAAGCGTTAAACAAGCTGCTAAACGATGCCATTGAATTGGAACACACGGAACCTGTTCTGAACAGGAACCGGTTTTCGATTCGCATCCCTACTGTGGACTGTTGGCTGAGTTTTCTTTGGTACTGGAGGAAGGCAGGAGGTGTTTCACACCACTGTAACTGTCTCCTGGGTCAGGCTAAGGTTGAAGAGGTGCTGTAGAAACCTACAGAACTGCTCTACACAGGCCTTCAAGACTCTGGGGCTGATACCATCAGGACATGGTGACCTAAACAGTCCATAATTTCAGCCCCATGCACCAGAAAGTAGAGATTGAAGCCATACAGCTGCAGCCATGAAAATGGCCCTTCCCAGTCAAATACCTGTAGTCAAAAGCCAGGATTATCTTTAAATCTTAATGTTCACAAATCATGACTTAAAGAATATATTAATTTAAATATTGATGTTTAAAAAGGATTTGTAGGGGACCAGCCAAGGGCCCATCTAGGAAAATGGGGAAATGTTGAAAGGCTACTACTGTACATAATAATAATAACAATAATAATAATAATTATAATAATAATAATTATAATACATTTTATTTAAAAGGCGCCTTTCTGGACACTCAAGGTCACCGTATAAAAAGCATAAAAAAACACAATGTCAGAAACAAAATCAAAAAAAGAAAAAAACATAAAAAAATACAGAGGCTGTTACAGTGAAATTGATATTTAAAGAAAATACGCAATCTTAAATAGATGAGTTTTGAGTTGCATTTTAAAATGAAGAATTGAGTCCGGGTTTCTAAGTAGGGTGGTAGAGAGTTCCAGAGGTGGGGGGCAGAGCGGCTGAATGCTTTGCTCCAGTATTATACGCCTGTACATTATTATAGTATTATATTGCAAATTAGGAGCTTAGCTGATGTCAAACATAAGAACTGAAGTATTTATATGCAGCAACGGGTGACACTGCAGCTAAAGCTTCCATTCTGTATTTATTTATATACAAAATACACCCAGGATTTTATCATATGTTTATACCACTGAATAGGTAATACAGTTGGAAGCTAAATGTAAACAATGATTTTTGTTAAAGTTTTTTTTTTTATTTTTTATCTCATTTTAGATTCTCTGAGAAATTAGCTAGCAGCACAGTGGCTTACAATTATTCCACTAACAGATCTGGTAACTCAGATAAAACAGCGAAACAAAAAAACACAATGACTATCTTCTGGCTTCCTGACATTTTTCTCTCCATTCTTTACTGTTTTATTTTGCACTGGTGATAGCCCCAATGGTAACCGTCGATGGTGTCACCGGACACACAGCGACGGGGGGAGAGAGGCCATGCAGCTTGCCAGTGAGGGGTTAGACA
>NW_015150882.1:41803-45013 GCF_000732505.1 Cyprinodon variegatus
GTCCTGTTTCTCTGACTGTGACTGGCTGGATGTGCTCTCTTCATCCTCTGACATTGGAGTTTGCTCGGAGCTTGTCTGCCTGGCTGTGTGTTTCCTGGACAGGGCCGCCATTTACAGTTTCTTTTTGTATCTCTGCTTCTGTCTCCTTGAACTCCAGTCGGCCTCAGCAGATGGCGGCTCACACTGAGCCTGATTCTGCTGGAGCTTTCTTCCTGTTAAAAGGGAGTTTTTCCTCTCCACTGTCGCTACAAACATGCTTAGTGTGAGGGATTGCATTTGAGTCACTAAGTCAATACAATCAACTGGTTTTCCTTAGATAGAAAGCTTTGAATCAATTTGACTGGATGATCTGTTTGAACTGTAAAGTGCCTTGAGATGCCATGAGTTGTGAATTGGCGCTATATAAATAAACTGAATTGAATTGAATTGAATGATGGTAAAAACTATGATTGGGTGATATATCTGGAATGAAAGTGAAAAATATAGTAAAGAGATTTTTTTGCCAAATGGTAGCCTCTGTTTTTTGCCTTCATATGTAGCTGCGGAGCCCTGGAGCTGTGAAAATTAAATCAAGTGGGAGAAGTGGACCCAGCAAAAGTCCTGGAACACTGGGAGGTGTTCCAAACCCCTATGTGGCCAGGGGCTTTAGACATACCTGATTGAAAGACCATTCCACAAGTTCTTTCATCATATTGCATCATCCTACAATATTTGTAAAATTTGGTAATGCAAGACAGTGTTATGAAAATTGCAGAGAACCCTGAGGGAGAAAGAGTGAAACACAAATCCAAGGGAGTGTTAGTCACACTGTTACCCACAAGGTCTTGAAAAATAGTCTCCCCAAATGCTGTTGAAGACTGTGTATCACAGGCACTTTTAAACCTTTACAAAATGCCACTGAAAATATATTTTTCAAGACATAAATAGTACTATATTGTAAATTAATCAGATTAACATTTTGTCTGAATGCAGGCAATTGTCATTTATCTATTGCATTCTGTTTTGTTGATCTTAGTTTTATTTTCCATTCTGTGTTATATTTAAGCTGTGTTGCACATTTTGGGTTACTCTCTGTTGCCCCCTTGAGCCTGTCTCCTTTCCCCTAGCTCCCTTCTAGTTAATTATATCCACAGCTGCTCCATATCAGCTCATTATCCCATTCTTTGTTCTGTTCCGCATATATACACCACATCTGCAGTTCCTCATTGCTGGTTTCTTATCATCACTTGGCTCCTCATGTGTGTTTTCCCCTGGTTTTTGGTTTCCAGTATTTTGTTCATGGATTGTGTTGCTTTTGCCTTTTTGATTTCATTAAACTTGCAAGAAGTCATTTCTGCCTCCCTCATCTCTGGATTTAGATCCTCAACCAACCTCCATCCTACCTTGACAGAAGAAACCTTCCAGAAATATGGACCCAGCAGAGTTCAACATTAAAGGAGCCTGGGAGATCTTTTGAGGAATCTCCAAATCGCTCTGGGCAACATCTCCACTCTCAGCCCACCTTGGAGAAGGGTAGGCGCTACAGGCGAAACTGGCCAACGCCTCTGCAATGGGGAGTCAATCCACAACTTAATCTGCATCACCATGAAGGTGGTAAAAAACATTGCTACTGTAAGCTAGGCCAGTAGCTACCCTTTAGTTACTAGCCTGGCTTAACAGATGGTTTACTATTCTGACTGTTTGGCTGTAGTCAAGTGCAGTGTGTAATAGTTATAAACCCAGAGAACAATCACAGTGTAAAGCCAAGCTAATCTTGGCATTAACCTTGGTTTTGACATTTGTATTAAGTAGTGATGTTAGTCTTGAAAGGGACAATGGACATAGGAGTCCATTCAGTTGCCCTTCAGTTAAAGGCCCGGCCTTGGCTGTGAAGGTAAGTATGCTATTTAACAAATATTTTGTTCAAGCAGACCCTTTTACTAGTATAGACTGGTTAAAAACACTACCAAATTAGATTTGTTGTTTTAACCAAAAGACACATACTAAAATCCACTTTTTTTTTGTTTTATTAACCAACCTGCCTTTATTTACCAATCTGCCTTTAGAATTGAAAAAGTCTTGAGTTTAGTCTTGCCTTTTTGACAAATACACAGTGTCTGACTATCCACTCTATATAGGGCACTATTTTTAATATTTTTTTTATTTTTTAATATTATATACTCTAATAATCCCAGAGGGAAATTACTTCTCTGCATTTAACCCAACCCCTTGGAGAGCAGTGGGCTGCCATTGTGAGGCCCGGGAAGCAGTATGGGGTTAGGGGTCTTGCTCAGGGACCCAGAGTGGCAGTCTGTGGGAGTGGGGGATCGAACTCACAATCTCAGGATTCAAAGCCTTATGCAGTGTTCTAATGGTACAATGTGTTTGCTTATTGTCTCAGAAGGCTAATTGATTATTAGAAAACCCTTGTGCAATCATGTTCACACATCTGAGAACAGTTTAGTTCGTTACAGAAGCTACAAAACTGACATTCCTTTGAGCAGATTGAGTTTCTGGAGCATCACATTTGTGAGGTCAATTAAATACTCAAAATGGCCAGAAAAAGAGAACTTTCATCTGAAACTCGACAGTCTATTCTTGTTCTTAGAAATGAAGGCTATTCCATGTGAGAAATTGCCAAGAAATAGAAGATTTCCTACAACGGTGTGTATGACTCCCTTCAGAGGACAGCAAAAACAGGCTCTAACCAGAGTAGAAAAAGAAGTGGGAGGCCGCGTTGCACAACTGAGCAAGAAGATAAGTACATTAGAGTCTCTAGTTTGAGAAACGGACGCCTCACAGGTCCCCAAATGGCATCTTCATTAAATAGTACCTGCAAAACGCCAGTGTCAACATCTATAGTGAAGAGGCGACTGCGGGATTCTGGGCTTCAGTGCAGAGTGGCAAAGAAAAAGCCATATCCGAGACTGGCCAATAAAAGAAAATGATTAAGATGGGCAAAAGAACACAGACATTTGAGAGAGGAAGACTGGAAAAAGTGTTGTGGAGGGATGAATCCAAGTTTGAGGTGTTTGGATCACAAAGAAGAACGTTTGTGAGACGCAGAACAAATGAAAAGATGCTGGAAGAATGCCTGACGCCATCTGTTAAGCATGGTGGAGGTAATGTGATGGTCTGGGGTTGCTTTGGTGCTGGTAAGGTGGGAGATTTGTACAGGGTAAAAGAGATTCTGAATAAGGAAGTGTTGTGCCATATGCCATGATCATACTT
>NW_015150882.1:45290-55232 GCF_000732505.1 Cyprinodon variegatus
TGAGCTGTTGTGCAGTTCACCGTATGGTACGCAAGAAGTGCCCATCCAACCAATCCAACTTGTGGGAGCTGCTTCTGGAAGTGTGGGGTGCAATTTCTCCAGATTACCTCAACAAATTAACAGCTAGAATGTCAAATGTCTGCAATGCTGTAATTGCTGCAAATGGAGGATTCTTTGATGAAAGCAAAGTTTGATGGAAAAAAAAATTCTTATTTCAAATACAAATCATTATTTCTAACCTTGTCAATGTCTGGACTCTATTTTCTATTCATTTCACAACGTATGGTGGTGAATAAGTGTGACTTTTCAGCCAAACAAGTGTGACTTGTTTGGGTGACTCCAAACTTTTGAACGGTAGTGTATATAACATCAAGTTTGTGTTCCTGACCTTTAAACAACACCAGGGAATTATGCTGCTAGGTACAGACAAGTCCCAAGGGCTATGACCTCTGCCCTGCAAACTTCCTGCCATTAGACAACCAGAATATAACATCCTAATGACATCACCACTCACAATCAATGAATTAGCTAAATCGTTTGCAGTGGTGATTGCAAGGCCATAGATAGTGATTTGTGATTGGGGTAGGATGCTGATTATACTAAGCACTTTAGCAATTGTATAGTTGTAATTTTGTGAGCATGCATGTAATAACAGTTAATGAATCTCCACTCCATCAGTTGCAGACATGTGCCTCACACTGAAACCTGATGACTGTTCAACCTGTTTACCCTAGCAGTGAACTTGACAGATGCACAGCTTCCTCTACTTCCTTTTTGCCTCTATAAATGTCATTCTTCCCTCTTCTTTCTTTTTGCAACTTTGTTAGATGCGTAAATGTTCTGTAACTATAAAGTCAAGAAATAGGAACTGATAAAATAAAAATAGTCTGAGAAAACACACAGTTCTCACTGGAGCTGAATCAATATTGTTTTTTGTTGTACAGTAAACCTAACCCTTTCCCTCTATGGGTCTGCATTTATTAATTGATTTGTTATTTTCTTCAAAATCACAGCGCAGGGATTTCCAGATCTTGATTACACCATGATGAAACTGTGCTAACAGTAAAGCCATGATGAACTCCGCACCCAATAGAACTAGTCTCTTGAGATTCTATCTTCGGTGTTAAATAAATAAGAACATGCAGTGGTCTTCCTTTGTAATCTCTGCCTCTGTATTGGTACATCTTTATGTGTGCAACCCCCATCTACTCCCTGTATTCTTCCGTTACCCCCATCCAGATTATCCTGTGTGTTTTTTACTTTGATCCAAAACACTGCAAAACAGAAACACAATATTGGCATAGAGAGAAAGACAAAAAGGACAGAGCCACGGTTCTGAATTATGCTGAATTACATTACTTAATATTTGGTTTAAATAATTATTTTCCTTCTCTGGTTGGTTCTCTTTGCTGAAGTAAATACAATGTGATAACATTGCATCACATATTAAAAAATTAAAAAATGAGTTATTCTATCAGGCTCAGAACAATAGGACCCAGTATTCAAGGTGGGCAGAAAGTTAGATTTCGCATCAGTTTGAAATGTAACTGCAGTTGATAGCGTCTAAGGTAGGAACCTCTGCAGGAAAAGAAAACAGGTTAGTGACCACGTCTCTAAGGTGAGGATGATAATGAACATGCGAGTCACTAACATGGTCTTATAGTTCAGTCCGAATCGAGAGGATGAGGTTGATTAGAATAGGGAAAGACAGTTCCAGAGACAGAACGAGTCAGGATCAGGCAATCAGAAAAGACAGGTATGCCAGAAAACTCTCACCACAGGCTTGAATAATCTGACTCTGATCACTGCTCTGTAGGCTGGTTAAAAAGAAGCTGAAGCAGGTGGATCATATGAGGGCTAGTGAAAAGTGTGCGGAGATAGGTGAGTAGAATGAATACATACACCATTTTTCCATTTTCTGGTTTTGGTTTCTAACACATAATGTGACCACTCATGGAAACTAAGGACACAAGTAAATTCAGGGACATTTTGACCTTTTTCACTGATTTGGAAAGTGTCATTTACAAGCTTTTCAATCATTTGTCAGACATTAAAAAATCTGATTTTTTTTTTGGAGAGTCCATGCTATCTGAAAGTAGGCAACTTGAAAAGGTTGAAGTGGAGAAATCTCAAACTGAAGATCACATTTCTCACCCGTGTCTGCTGCTGGGAGTGATAATGAAGCTAATTTACATCTCATTTACAGAAGCCACACCCATTGTTTATTTTACTTCTGGATGCACATTTTACATTTACTTCATACTTTTACTTAAGCAGTAATTGAATCTGATACAAGCACTTTGATGTAAGTAAATCCTTAGCAAGAATATTAAATAGTACTTCCTCAATCATTGGATAAAATTGATAGAATTATATTCAATTTCAAGAATGCTAACTGGCAGGTTTAGGTGGGTAATAGCTAATGAACATGTTCTTAGAATGAAAACAAAATGAAAAACTATAATGTATGAAAACTCAACTCATAAGACAGAGAAATTAATTTTTACAGATCTCGTTGCCAGCAATGAATTTCTAATTTGTTCAAAAGTTGTCTACCGACATGTCTCTGGATTCCGTGATGGGTCACAAATAGTTAATTTCATCCAGAAACCTTTAATATGTGATAAGAATAATCTGATTAAAATTCAAAAGCAGCTTTGAAATGTTTTCCTTTAATTTAAATAAAAGAAATATAGCCTACCCTATTAGAAAACGGAATAGCCACCAAAACCAAGTAACTGGTTTAGTACTGATAACTGAAACAACTCAAGTGTTTGCAGATTTAGGTCCAGACTGGCCTCTCCAAAATATAATTTTGGTTTTCATGAATTAGGGCATGTTGTCCAGTTCCTGAGCATACAAACAAGGCCCAGACCATCATAAACAAACAATAGCTTTGTTTTAACTTTTGACAAGATGTCTTTCTTTTGAAATTATGTTTTAGATTTTTAATTGATGTAATTGGACACATTTTTCAAATAAGATAAATTTAAAGTGGATGACAATTATAACCGTTGCTGCAGTCTCAAAGCCTCAAAAAGGGCTTTATACCCCCTGTTGTCTAAAACATGTCAGAAACTTTTATCTGTCCGTTAACTTCTTTAGACAGTCATTATCCATTTAGAATTCAAATCTTTCTGCTTCATGTATTAAGGCAGATTTTATTTTAGTCATTCCCATTTTATTTCAGGCACTGTCAATTTTCAATTGCTATCTCCCTGACAGGTTGTAAAATATGACTTTTAATATTAACCTTAGAATAGGTTAATTAAACTGCTAATAACCAAATTGAAAAGTGGGTGTTGTAATGAGCTCTTATATTGCATTTATTATTTAGACAATCATGTTTTATTTTGTTTTTATTTTTCATTTTGGACCTCACAAACATGGAAAGTATTTCCAGTTTAAGAGAATAATTACAACAGAAAACTTTAAAATAACTTCAGAGATGTTCCTAATTTTTTGCCAATTATATCCCATCAGCAATACTGGGACTAATTTGCTTCAGTAATTTCCCTTAAGATATTTGCAAATTATCCTCTTGATTGTATTCAAGCATACAGCTCATGCCAGACACACTCCTCCATGCACAGTCAGTCATCCGTGTACTTTTGGTGATCCCCACATTAGTGTTGCTTGGTGCTTTGTTAAAAGACACTGACAGAGATCTGTATGATCTGTATGCATAAATTTAATAAACCTCAGTATTTTACTTCAGTAAACCCCCAAACTTTCTCAAGTTATGCCTCAAGGAATGCAGAAAAAAACATACTGATAAATTCAGAGCAAGATGAGTGGATATAAACTTTAATTTCAAGAGAATTAATGTAGAGAAACAAGATAAGAAAAAGCTTTAGGTACTTGCATGTTTAAACATGCACTTAAGTCAGGCTGTTGTTAAGCAGCTTGTTTTACCAACAAGCTGCTTTACCCTCAAACTATTGTCTAATGGTCCAGCAGAGGATCAACTTTCTGTCGTTCAGCCTGTGGTGAACACCATGTTGCCAGTAACAGCATTCACTGCAGCTTTGATAGATGCCTTGGTCAGTGCAAATCTCTAATTGCCTCTGTGTTTGCCAACGTCTGTATCATTTGAAATTGCTCCTGGGTGTTGAGCAACACTGATGGATATCTGAACAGTACAGTTATGGATTTCTGAGCACAGTTTTTCATATTTTTGTAGCCTTTATATAATACTGTCTGTCACTTCCAATGAAAACTAAACAGCAACAATCAATTTTGTCTAAACATCCCCTAAATAGATGAAACAAGAAAGTAGAAAAACAAAGAAAAGCTTATCATGAGCTAAAATTGATTCCACATTGTAAGAATTTTTTTAAAAAAAGCAGATTTTTTAAAATTACTCTATGTATTGGAATATCAGTACATGTTACTGTGCAATGATGAAGAGCTATTAAATGAGCAAAATCTTATATACACTTACCCAACGGTGAATCTGGTGATATTAGGAAAACGCTAAGAACATTGTGGGGATGAAAAAAATGCACATTACAGATTCCCAGATTTTCATTTGTGAATGGACTAGGTAGAATTTTTAATCCCACTTTACAATTTAGCTGTAAACCTTAATAATTTGTCAAATATAGACTAAAGAGAAAGCGTGCAGAATTTAAAGTGGGTATGAGTGCATTTGCAATTAGGTTTATCAAACACACTAAAATGCTTTTCAGATAGATCTTACTGAAATATAATCCATTTTATGAAGAGAAGAAGCAAAGTGAGAGTCCTTGAGCTGCAGCTGCAATGTGTTGTACATGTCTGGAAAAGAAATGCCATCTATACCCTTTCGATAAAAACTGTAGTTAATGAGGTATTCAAAAAAGGTCCCCTTCAAACTTTAAAAGCATCAGGTCACCCTTTGTGCTAGGACGTTCCAGAGACACAGAATAGATGTTTTGGAATCTCTTCCATTGATTGACACTGGTTGCAGATAAAAAAAACAACAGCAACAAAAAAAAAAAATTTCAACAGGAAGTTTATGATTTTAGAAGAAAAGAGTTCTGGTTCTGTTGAAATCAGTTTTCAAGATATACTTTGTTCTGACCTTAAACGAAATCTATTACTGCTGTCTATTTTTATTTGTGCCATCAAACAGTAAACACATAAAACACCATATATGATACAGTAACAAAGACTCTGAGCTGTACCTGTTCAACTTCCCTGTGTAATCTATTTTTCTTAAGGGAATCATTTTTAAAGAGGTTGCTTATTATGTGCTGACATTTTTGGTTTTATGCTGTTTCTGACATAATTTGTGGTATTTTTCAGACCTACATGCAGTAAACAGCAGAGAGGCTTAAGGGAAACGGATTCAGTTATTTTGTTGTTGGACAAGGAGTGGGGCACCGGGAGCTCTGCTGGCTAGAATGTGAGACACATAGGCTACGTTCACACTGCAGGCCTTGATGCTCCATTTCGATTTTTTTGCGAAATCCGAATTTTTTCGCGTTGCCGTTGATATTTCCAAATATGTGCGACTTGTATGTGATCTCCTGTGTGAACTGCAGTCATACAATGCAAGTGTCCCGCATGCACAGTAGAGGATGCAATGACGTCCAACCATAAAAACTCAATCTTTTCAATATGGTTAAACATAAATACTGCTCTCCGCATCATCATCTGCCATCTTGCCTGCTTCTGTGTAGCAAGATGCAGAAAAGTGACCTTTGTCGGTTATTAATGGCATTCAGGTCAGAGGAATCTGACCAGACACAGGTCGCATTTGAAAAGATCAGATTCATATCGGATTCAGGACCACATAGCCAAGTGGCCTGGGTCGGATTGGAAAAAATCGGATCTGTGTTGTTCAGATTGCCATGAAAAGATCAGATACAGGTCGCATATGGGCAAAAAAATCGGATTTGGGTCACTTGAGGCTGCAGTGTGAACGTAGCCATAGTTAGATGGAGCAGAGTATACTTGTGGGAGGTTAACAGAGAAGGCTTACTATCTGTGTGAGCGAAGCAGTCCTGGGGGGAAGGTCTGTGAATCCTCAGGGGAGTCTGAGCATCTGGGGATCCCAAGAGAAAAGGATGAACTGGTGGAGAGAGGGCAGGCAGGAGGTCAAGTAAAGATGGCTCAGGAGATGAGCAAACACTTTTCCCCCCTAAAAAGCACCAATGAATGGTCCTCTGGACCAAACCCCACCCAGTCTATAAGGTACTGGACACCATGACCCCGTCACAAGCAGCCAGGATCCTTCTGACCACATAGACTAGGTGTCCGTCAATGTCCAGGGCAGGTGGAGGGGGTTGGCAGAGAGGCAAAAGGAACTGGAAAAAATAAAAATAAACACCTAAAAAAAAGGCTTCTAGCTCCTGGTTAATGCGTTCAGTTTGTCCATTAGTATGAGGGTGAAAACCTGAGCTCAGAGCAACATTGGCTCCAAATATAGACCAAAACACTCTCCAAGCCCTTGAGACAAACTGTGGGTCCCAGTCAGAAAGGATCTATAGAGGTATCCCATGAAGCCCAGAGACAAACTAACTGGTGAGCCATTTCTAAGGCAGAGATTAATTTCCTTAAGTAAATCAGGTGACTTGCCTTGGAGAAGCTGCCCATGATGGTAAGGATGGTGGTTAATCTTCTGTATGGTGGTTAATCTCCCAGTGGTATTTTAAAACAAGTAGATGCCCTATTGCCTGCACAGACATATCCCTTGAGATCTCTATACAATGAGGGCCACCAGAAGCACCGTCTGATAGAACCCAGTGTTCTCCCAACACTTTAATAGCAGGAGCACCATGCCATATGAGCCCAACGAATGAGACGACAGTGTGCAGTACTGAGTATATAAATGGGATTAGGTGGACCAGTGTTGGGATCAGGTTCAGATTGCTAGGCCTGAAGCACCTTACTTATAATGTCCCAGGAAAGGCCCACAATCATGCATGAACAGGGGATAATAGTTTAAATGTCTGTTCTGTTATAAGAAGAAAACTCTCTTTACAAAATGTCTGCTTTAGTATTTTTAGAGCCTGGTCCATAAGAGATGATGAAATGTTTTTAATGATCTGTTCAAACAACAGCAGGGTGTATGGGCCCTTCCAACCAGTGGGACCATATCACGGAGTGGTAAAGGAAACTGCAATAAGCTGGAAACCTAAACATTATTGTCTGATTAAAAAATCAGTTAAAATTTGCATCTAATATAGGTCTGAATTTGTTCAGACAAGGAAGCGAAATTCTCCCTATTATATAAACTCTGCTGAGAGACAGAAAACAATTATTTTCTGAATATATTTTTTTTGTAGCTTTTTTTTCTGATGGAGAATACCTGTAAGTCATAGATCCCACACAAAGAACCTAGAATAAACTAGTTGTCATGCTCTCAGCACTGATGCCTGGCTGATTACTCATTTTACACATCTGCTTAGCTCCACCCATTTGTTGTTACTGCTCATCTGAGCCACATGTATTAGCCTCTATTTAACCAGTCTTCAGACCAGTCATCAGAGCCAGATTATTCAAGCTGTGGGTGAGAATTTTTCTAGCTTACTTGTATTCTTACTACCTGATCTTGACCTGTTCTGTCTCTCGACTTCTGAGCCTCCTTGTTACCTTCTGATCTGTTTGCCTAACCTGTCCTCTGACTCCTGCCTGATTTCTTCCAGCTTTCGTATTGACCAGAAGTGTTTTATAACAACTGAGTCTGCCTGTGCCTCACTGGACCTCTGACCTCCCAGCTCTAACAACCCACTATGTCACCAACTTCGGCTTCGCCATCTGGATCATCATGCCTTCATCCATCTACCCAGTTCTGATATCCTGCCTATCCTCCGATACAACAGCGTTTGGGACGCCCATTTGACGGGAACCTTCCTCTACATCTGGCCTCACACTAAACTTTAAGACCAGGTTAGTGACTTACTCCTAAGGCTAGTTGAATAAAGACTAGTGAAGTTGGATCAGATGAACGGTAATGAGACCTCAGCGGAGCTAAGCAGGTGTGGGAAATGATTAATCAGACCAGTTATCAGTGCTGAGATAATAACACTAGTTAAATAGAATTATCTTAAGCAGAGGCTTTTCTTCTTATATAAATTTTGTTTTAGTAAGTTGAAATAAATAATAAATTCATTATTATTTCTGGGAAAACCTTGTGAACACCTTGAATTCCTGAAGGTTCACCACTGCTAAGTTAATGTTTAAGGGATATGTGAATCTGCTACATGTAAGATACTATATGTATATACCAGCATAGCAGAACCTCATGAGGCACAAAAGAAATTAGGAATAAAGGTATAAATTAGCTTCAGATATGACATTTTGTTATAAGTTCGAACTAAAAGGAGCTGTGTCACCAAAACAAGTTAATAAACAAACGCTTAAAATGCGAAGAGTTAAGTGTCTTATTTAACATATGGTACTGTTCACAGTGTCCTAACATATGAACACAAACACAGGTTTAATGTGGCTTTCCAGTGCCTCACTGCAGCACCCAATAATTTTGCAATAACAACGATGACCAATCCCCAGCACACGTTCTCATAAAATGCATCTTGACGTGTAGCCACTGATGGAAAGTCTCTTTTCTCCTAACAGCTCTGGAACAGAACTCTGTGTCCTGTCATGGGAGAGAAAAACACTTGGAAGACAATTTAAAGGTGCCTTACAAAGCGTTGTCACAGTCTTCAATGACTACCTAAATAAATGCTTTTGGAGCTGAATAGAGTATAATTTACAATTGCACCACTCAGTCTGTTCTTTCCCTAGAAATAACTAAATAGTGTTTACTAGCATTTGCTCGAAACACTTCCAAAGTAAATTCTCTGTCAAAGCTGGTATGCCTCAGCCCCAGCCCCCGCAGACCTGCCTCTATCTTGTGCCATAAACGTCTTATTTCTTAGCTGGAAGAGTGAGTGGGTGTGGTTGTTAGAATTGCGGGTTGTGAGTGTTGCTTGGCTCCAGGTCACATTTTCCAGCATGAGGAAAACAAGTCTATTTGTGAGGTTGCTGCAGGAGCAGAGTGTACCTTATTTTGCTGTGCAACAGGACTATGATACGTGTCTTAAATCCATGAGTGTTTGTCTATTTATGTGTGCCGGAGCCAGCTTGGTGGCTGGCAGGCTTCTTCCAGAGACTGTTCCATCATATTTGAGTATCTTGGCTTGCTGTATCAATGCCTAATTCTCATTACATACACATCAGAACCTTAAATGTATTCATACAGAACTGCAATAAAAAAGATGTTTCACTTGACTTTCAAGTTGAAATCCCCATCAGTCCCACTTAAATAATTTCACCTCTAAATTATTAAAGACCTCTCAACTATCACAAGCCTCAGTATCTTTTCTTTATTTCTTTATAATTATTTGATATATTAACACAAATCAGTGCTTAGTTTTGAATTAGGCTATCACAATTTCCCCATTGACTCCACCTAATATAACCCTGTCTGTACCAGAGAAATAAATTGCCCACATCATGATGTGTCATCAACATTTTTCTCAATAAGAATGTGTACAAAGTGATATATAATGTCACTTGTCATGTAGTTGACTTCTTTGTAACTTCTGTAAATGCAGTAAATGCAAGGCACCTAATGAATGTCAATGTTTATTTAAAGGTCATGTAATAAATGTAATAAAGTGGAAAAATAAATTTAAATAAATATTAATTGAACTTTATTGATCTCACATTTGATAAATTTACACTACCGTTCAAAAGTTTGGGGTCACATTGAAATGTCCTTATTTTTGAAGGAACAGCTCTGTACTTTTCAATGAAGATAAATTTAAACTAGTCTTAACTTTAAAGAAATACACTCTATTCTTTGTTAATGTGGTAAATGACTATTCTAGCTGCAAATGTCTGTTTTTTGGTGCAATATCTACATAGGTGTATAGAGGCCCATTTCCAGCAACTATCACTCCAGTGTTCTAATGGTACAATGTGTTTGCTCATTGGCTCAGAAGGCTA
>NW_015150882.1:55422-59197 GCF_000732505.1 Cyprinodon variegatus
AATGGCCAGAAAAAGAGAACTTTCATCTGAAACTCAACAGCCATTCTTGTTCTTAGAAAGGAAGGCTATTCCATGCGAGAAATTGCTAAGCAATTAATGATTTCCTACAAAGGTGTGTACTACTCCCTTCAGAGGACAGCACAAACAGGTCCTAACCAGAGTAGAAAAAGAAGTGGGAGGCCGCGTTGCACAACTGAGCAAGAGGATAAGTACACTAGAGTCTCTAGTTTGAGAAACAGACACCTCACAGGTCCCCAACTGGCATCTTCATTAATTAGTACCCACAGTAGCTTGTTTGTGCTGTCCTCTGAAAGGAGTAGTACACACCATTGTAGGAAATCTTCAATTTCAATCTATATTCAAACTTTGATATGAAGTACTATTAATTTTCTAATGGTTACTAATAAACCAGTGTTCATTGTTGGTAAATTGTTTTACTTAGCTTAAATATACAAATCTATCTTTCAATTCAATTCAGTTTATTTATATAGCGTCAATTCACAACAAATTTCATCTCAAGGCACTTTACAGACCAGATCATACATTCTCACCAAATAATTCAGTCAAATTGATTGAAAGTTTTCTATCTAAGGAAAACCAGTCGATTTCATCGACTCACTGACTCGAAAGCAATCCCTCACACCAAGCATGCTCGTATCTACAGTGTGAGGAAAAACTCCCTATCAACAAAGAGAAACCTCCAGGAGAACCTAGCTCAGTGTGAGCAGCCATTTGCCAAGTCTGGCTGGGATTCAAGGAGACAGAAGCAGAGATACAAAAAGCAGCTGTAAAAGGCGGCCCCATCCAGGAAACACACAGCCAGGCAAACAAGCTCCGATCCATCTGCCATGTCAGCAGATGAAGAGAGCACATCCAACCAGTCACGGTCAGAGAACAGTACTACACTGAAAAACATGCGGATCTCCAGCATCTATAAACAAGGATGTTGATAGAAGCAGCACAGCTGATATTTCTCTCGAGGATGGAGTCACAGCCAAACAGGAACAGACGAGGCAAAGCTACTATGTGAAAAAGAAGAGAGAGCATAACATTAGATTTAACTAAAAGATTCTGCAGAGTGGGAGAGTAAAGATAGAATGAAACAGAATGATGAAATGGGGGTCCCTATGTCCTCCAGTAGTTTAAGCGTTTAGCAGCATAACTATAGAGATAGCTCAGGATAACCTGAGCACCTCTAACTATAAACAGTATCAAAAAGGAAAGTTTTAAGACTACCCTTAAAAGTAGACGGGGTGTCACGGACTAAAACTGGTAGTTGGTTCTACAGGAGAGGAGCCTCCGATTCTACTTTTACAAATTCTAGGAACCACCAGTAAACCTGCAGATAGAGAGCGAAGTGCTCTGTTAGGAACATAAGGAACAATCAGATCTCTGATATAAGATGTATCTTGGCCATTTAAGGCTTTATATGTGAGAAGGAGGATTTTACATTCAATTCTTGATTTAAGAAGGCCAATGAAGAGAAGCCAGGATAGGAGAGATATGATCTCTCTTTTTCATTTTCACCAGAACACTGGCTGCAGCATTCAGAACTCTGAAATTGCAAATCCAGTTGGAGGAGCTAGCTTTTTGTAACCGGAACTGTCTACCCATTAAATAGCTATATATGCATGTATGTAATGGTGTTAGCTGCTATACTTCATTAAAACTTTTCTCTCAGATGTTATGACTACAGTCACGGTGCGTGTGTAGGCAGGAAACATATATACCCAGTTTTGATGTTTAAGCTGTCTCAGATGCCATTAAATTACAAGCATCAGGATACTTAAATGTATAAATATGGTCGTGTTTCAGTTTTTACAGAGACATGTTTAATGTTAGTATTTCCAAACAATGGTTCTGGGACTTTTTTTTTTAATACAAACAATCAATATGCATCCATGAGCTTAAACACCAGAAACAATTAGCGTGCCTCCTGAATATCTATGCATGCATGCAATGAGTGATCAAAATCTGGAAATTTGTTATTACCAACTACGAATTTACACATTCAAAGAATTTTTTTATGTGTGTGTTGTTAGGGCATAATGAGCTTAATGCACATATAAACTATTAAGAGAATTACAAATTGTAATATAAGCATATTAATATGCAGTGTTTTTTAAGAATAAAAAGATCAGCACAGCTGCCAGTGCGGATGAGTACCAATCAAATGTTCAGAGTTGTGAGATATTTTTTATATACTTAAGTATAAGAACAGCAAAAGGAAGTCCGAGCTGAGCGTAATGCATGGGTTTGGATGAGGCATCCACAGCCCAAGTTGAGTGTCTGTTCAGCCATGGTGGTATCATCATGAGACCCCATCGTTCACAAATATTCGCACAGGTTTATAACCAATTTAATTTTTTGCAAGTGCAATCTCTCTCTCACTCACTCTCCCTCTCACCCCCCCGACACATAGACACACACACACTGTTCCTTAACCCTTATCTCACATCCTTCTCCTCTCTCTCTGCCCCTCTCTTTTCTTTCCCACTCACTTTTGTTGAATTAACTGCTTTCTAAATGTTCATATGTAGTTTTCTCATATACACTATGAGATTGTTTTAAGTTGAAACCTGATGATAAAATGAGAAATTCAGTATTTCAATTGTATCAACATTCAGCTCCAGTGGCTAACTCACTTGCTGATTGTTAAATCTTTTTTTCCAAATAAAAAGCTGTTTGAATTTAAAATTTATTCATGTTGACCTTATTCGTTACCTTAAAAATGGGCTTAGTGAAAAATAGTGTAATGTAAAAAAAAAATGAGTTGATTTGTCAGTTGACTTTACTTGCTTGGTTTAGTTGCAGCTCTCCTGCGCACCGAGCTCTCCTATACCTTTGCATTGCAGAGGAGCTGCTTTTAACGAGTCAATGGGCAAAGCCTGGCATTTGCTCCCTAGGGCAGAAACACATCACCATTCTGACACAAAATGGAACTGCGCTTTACTATTGATAGTAAAGCGTAAATATGTTTTGATATATTTCAAAATATTTTAAATTTTTATTTAAAATTAAATTATAAAATATATATATTTTTGGGTTGTTTTTTTAAACTAAGGCTCATTGGGTGGGTGGGGCGCTGCCCTACTGCCCACTATTGGCCATC
This sequence comes from Cyprinodon variegatus, assembly GCF_000732505.1. Lineage (NCBI taxonomy): Eukaryota > Metazoa > Chordata > Actinopteri > Cyprinodontiformes > Cyprinodontidae > Cyprinodon > Cyprinodon variegatus. The sequence goes on from NW_015150882.1 coordinate 58,535, forward strand.
CTAAAGAGAAGGAGTGGAGTTAGCAGCTGGCATCAATAAGGTGTACAGTAACACTGAGGTAGTTATCATTATTGATAGATGTCCAGTGGTCCCCCGTCAGTGCCAAACATGTCGCCCCGACCAATTTCTCATCTTTCACGGCTTTCTTCGCTGGTCATGTATTCTGTCATGATAGCCACAGTAAGATGGCTCAACTGTGGCAGCCTGGAGAATAAGCTCAAGTCCATCACCTTCAACCAAGCTGAGGGCTGTTCTTGAAATTAAATGTTCCCTTAAGCCAGTGGTTCCCAAAGATTTTCTTCTGGGCCCCCCTTTGGATTACAATAAAATTTCCACCCCCCCTCCCCAAAAAAAAAATAACACACATCGTTCAACCAGATATAATAAACCTATACACATATTTTTTTTTTCAAACTCCACTGAAGTTTATTTTATTCAGGTTGCAACAAAACAAACTACACCATCTTTACAGTCGAACACTTTTGTGTAACTGTATTTTTTTCATAGTTCTATACTGTATAGATTAGAAGAGGATTCTTTGTTGTCTGTGTTATTTTAAACATATTTGTTTTTTTTTTTATCTGTAACAATATTTAACTTTGCTATACTCAATACATTAAAAAATGGAGTGAAAACATGAACAGCTCCCTGAGTCTTTTCTTT
>NW_015150882.1:61270-65430 GCF_000732505.1 Cyprinodon variegatus
TTGTTTGATGTTGAAAAAAAATGTGCAAAAGAAGCAAAATGATGCAATAAAGTATAGCCTTAGTTTGTGGGGATATCAGCATGGCAGAACAAACTAAATGTCAGAGTCACTCTGTCTCCCCCTCTATAGTCACAGTTTACCCATGTTCCATAGCCATTACCCTGAGGTCACTATTGATGTTTGAAATGAGTCCTCAAAGAATTGCCCGTGTGCAAGTTCCCACATTGGACAACATGGCACCAGAACAAAACGACTATATGACTAATTATGCATTTTCCACTGCAATTCTCGGGTGAGTAAGGAGCTATTAAATGCACCCTGTTTGCTAAGAAAACCATAATGATATATAGAGAAGTCTGAAATAAACTACTTTTTCAAAAAGCCGAGTACATTCTTGAAGTGACCTCAACTAATGTTGAGGGAACAAATATAGGTTTTACAAGATGTAAAGATGAGACAAGAGGGAGCTTTTTTTAAGTGGCTCTGCGTTAATAAGTGTACAGGGAGATAAATTAGTCAGATATGAAACCACTTAATGAAACCACAGATTTGTCGACTCTTAGGTGGATGTGGAAGTTTTGTTAACACAAAGTCAGAACTGTATTGGTTCTTTATTCCTGTTGCTGAAGGGAGAAAAAAAGAAAAAAAAAACTGAAGATAACTTGGAAGAAAAGAAACTTCTCGACTGGTTTAACTGGTACATGTAGATGTTTGCCGAACAGAAAACCATTGTTAAAAATCACATTTCCTATATTTATTGGGAAAAAATTCAATTCTTTTGCTGTCAGGAATATCATTGCAACCTTAGCAAGTACAAAATACCTAGTCACAAGTTTGCAGTTTCCAATGAAAGCCAGGATTATACATCTGTCGATCAATCTCATGTTGTCATTCAATTGGTTTCAATTTGTGTTGGAAAGTAAGCAATATCCAAATGCTGGATCTTAAGGTGTGTCTGGATTCTACACACTGGGATGTATTCAGGGCCACTACCAACAGTCTAGATGATAATATGGTGTGCAGGTGGACAAACAAACATTTATTATGTTTTCCAATGTTTTAAAAAATTTGATAATAAATAAAATTAAACAATGAATGTAAATATTTCTTTCAACGAGAAGTTGTGTCACAGCCACTGAGATCAGTGGTCGTAGCTTGCAAACAATGGATCCCAAAGGTAAAAAAAAAAGGAAGATTCCTGATGAGAACAGAGGATTCAAAGAAGAATGGACTGAATCCTTTGCTTTCATTACCAATGCGGAAGGATTGCTTGCATTTTTGCTTTGTAATGAGAGGTTGTCAAAATGTAAAAAGAATAATTTGGAAAAGCATTTCCACTGAAGGTGTACTAACTATGCAGCCTGTGAGGGACCAAACTTAAATAAGGACAAAGGTGTTCAAAATTTGAAAAAGTACTTTTAATTAATTGTGTCAAAAATAGTTAAAAAAGCCTCAAAAACAATACAAAATAACTTAAATAATACATAAAATGGATCTGGGCCCAACTTAACTGAGGTCAACTGAGGAACCAACTCAAACAAAAAACTGACCTGCCTAACCAAGAACTAAAGGCTGCTTAAATAGGGATGGAGTAACCCAAGTCTACCACATGCGGGAGGCACAACATAACAAAAGAACCAATAAATACAAAATTAACTAAACCATTCTATGAAACACATAAAGCAAAACTAACTTTTACTTAGCAGAAACAATAATAAGTGAGTATTTAGGTGACAAAATTATCTAATTAAAAACAACTTGAAACAAGTCTCCCCCGTCAGGCTTTCAAAAAACAAATGGTATGCTCCAGGTTTCCCCCTCCAGCTGGTTTGCATCAGCAGCACCTCAAACAAAAAAAACAAGTGTAAATATATAATATAAAAATGTCTAAAAGAAATAACCAGCCTAAACATAAACTGTAATATAATATAAAGCAAGAAAAAAATACTAACACGATGGGGTGGTGGGAGGATCATCCACCACACACTTCCCCTCCTCTGAAGGCTCGCTGGCACAGCGGGACAAGTAGTCAGTAGTAATGTTCTGTCTGCCAACGATGTGATGCACCTTGTAAACAAGTTTGTAAACAAGCCCTACAAGTTTGATGCAAACTTGTAGGGCTTTATGGCAAGGTACCACCAAGTTATTCGACTATTTGTGTCCATCTTCTCCAGCCATTTTAAAGCTTTGTGGTCAGTTTCTAGAACAAAATGTCTTCCCAGAAGATAATAGCGAAGTGAATCCAGAGCCCACTTTTATAGCCAGGCATTCTCTCTCTATAGTTGAATACCGTGTTTCTCTGGGAAACATTTTTCACCTGATGAAGGCAATAGAGCACAGGATCTTGGCTCAGCACCTGCTGAATATCTCTGAATGCTGCCATAGCTTCTTCAGAGCAAATAGTACATCCGGGCCCCGAAGACTGGTCATGTCTGTCAGCATGAGCAGCTCTGGCAGAGTAATTGGGAATAAGTTTGTGGTATCAACCACACATACCTAAAAAGGATTTAAGTTGTTTCCTTGTCTGTGGAATGGGACAGGACAGGATAGCTTTAATTTTTCTAATTTGTGGCTTTACCAGTCCTCCTCTAATAACAAATTCCCAGATACTCTGTTGAAACATCAGCAGCACCTCAAACAAAAAAAAAGAAGTGCAAATAAACCATTTAGACAGACATTAACTAAAATGTGCACCCATTAGAAAATACCTGTCTAAAAGAAATAGCCAACTTAAACATAAACTGTAATATAATATAAAGCAAGAAAAAAATACTAACATGATGTGGAGATGGGAGGATCATCCACCACACAGCCCATCACAAAGTTAGGATTGTGAGAAAAAGTTTGATTGCAGAACTTCTGGATAAATTAAAGGAGAAAAAAGATAGATTTAAGAATTGGATTGCATCTCCAGAGGAGTAAGGATGATTAGACTTCTTCACAGAGATTGCACCATGACACTGCAACATCTGCAGTGCTAGCTTTGTTGCAAGCAAGGAAAGTCGTAGCACTTCTCTTAAGCAAGCATGTGAACTTTCTTCAGTTTTTCCCCAAATTCCCAAAAACAAAAAATTACACCAAGGAACGCTGGTGGCGGAGGATAAGATTTTGGGTTTAGAGAGCACTAATCTGATGGATGTCAGTTCCTGCTTGATTCTGTATGACTCACTCCATCTTTCCAACAGAAACTCTGCCACCATAGAAAGATTCCTTCGGATCGATATAAATTCCTATCATGTTTCTATAACTTCATCAATGTAACAAAACCTAAACTGCGTTGTGAAGGGCAGCTTCATGATGTGGGATGTTAGGGCAACAGGTCTATAGTCACTGAGCACTGTTGGCTGAGTCTTCTTTGGCATTGGGACAAGGCAGGAGGTCTTCAAACATCCACGGACAGCCTAAGGGTGAAGAGATGCTGTAGAATGTATATATTTATCAATTTAAGAGCATATATACATATATATATATATATATATATATATATATATGTATATGAGTGGCGGCCTAGTGGGGGGCATAGGGCCAAAGACTGCCACACTGGGTCTCTGAGCAAGAACTTAACTCCTCCCAAGGTGCCCCACAATGGCAGCCCACTGCTCCCCAAAGCTGATGGGTTAAATGCCGAGTTAAGTTTCTCCCGTGTGAGATCAATAAAGTTGAATTACTATTATTATTATATATAGTGAAGCACACTGGCCTTACCACCGATCCCTGTGGTACCCCACAGGTAACCCTGGAGCTTGAGAATATATGATCATTAACATGAACAAACTGAAATTTGTAAGATAAATAACATTCAAACCTGCCAAATGTTTTTTCTTCAAAATGTTCAAGTCTTTCTTAATCAATATTGTGATCCAAAGGAAGTACAGATACAAATAGGAAATATTTTCTCAAGAATCACAGATAACAAAGGGAGCCCTGATAGAGGCCTATATTTGACAAGCTGTTTTGATCAAGAGAAGGTTTCTTAATTAAAGTTAATTAAAGCTACCTTTAAAACCCGAGGTACATATCCCTTTAACAGGGATAGATTAATCATAGCCCCACCCACCAGTTAACGGACTGGTAACTACGGACTTGATCTGGGACACGTGGAAGGTGGGATGGACTCAGGAGTGAGACGGAAGACGGAGGTGGATGGTCGTGGGACTAAC
>NW_015150882.1:65440-67060 GCF_000732505.1 Cyprinodon variegatus
GGGGAGACAAAAACACCGGCTTTAGCAAGAGACAAGGTAAGCTGGCGAGAGACCGTGGCCAATTAGGCATACCACAAAGGTAATGCTCTAGCGTCCCCCACTGTCTGTGCGCTGTTCATATAGCGCAGGGCCGGTGCTGCTGAACTACCTGTAGGTGTGCGCGCCCCACCCACCAGTTAATGGACTGGTAACTACGGACTTGATCTGGGACACGTGGAAGGTGGGATGGACTCAGGAGTGAGACGGAAGACGGAGGTGGATGGTCGTGGGACTAACAACGGAAGCGATTTCATAGGGGCCAGTAAAATGGGGAGACAGCTTTCGGCAGGTGGACCTGGAGGGGATGTCTCGGGTGGAAAGCCAGACCCGCTGACTGGGATGATAACTGGTTTCGGGTGCAGACCAGACAAGCACAGCTTTTATCTTCTCGGGGTCGGATCGGACCTGCCCCCCTTCCAGGATGGGTCAGAGAAAGGTTACTGAGGGCTTGTGAAATTTACATTTCTCTGCTTTGATAAGCAACCTGTTCTCCAGGAGCCATTGGAGGACTAGGCGAATGTGATGTTGATGCTCGGAGAGGCTGCGGGAGTAAAGGAGGATGTCATCTATGTACACAAAGATGAAGATATTGAGAACGTTGCAGAGAACGTCGTTGACGAGAGCTTGGAAGACAGCAGGGGCATTACACAGGCCGAAGGGCATGACCTGATACTCGAAGTGACCAAGGGGTGTCTTGAAGGCCGTCTTCCACTCATCCCCCTGGTGGATCTGCAATAAGTGGTAAGCATTTCGTAAATCTAACTTAGTGAAGATGGTAGCTGACTGGACCGGCTAGAGGGCGGAGCAGAGGAGTGGGAGAGGGTACTTATTCTTAACAGTTATAGCATTTAAGCCGTAATAATCGATGCATGGATGAAGGGAACCGTCCTTCTTAGAAATGAAGAAAAACCCTGAACCGAGAGGCGAGGATGACGGGCCGATAAGCCCAGCTGCTAGAGACTCCTTGATATATTTCTCTAGTGCCTGACATTCGGCCCGAGAAATATTATAGAGACGACTGGTCGGCAGAGGGGCACCTGGCAAAAGGTCGATGGTGCAGTCGTACAGGCGATGCGGCGGGAGCGAGCAGGCCAGGGTCTTACTGAAGACCTGCTTGAGATCATGGTACTACTCTAGCACCAGTCTTAAGTTCTCAGGATCAACCTGAGCACAGAGCAGTGCGGGAGGAGGACTATTATAAGTTTCAGCTGACTGCAGATAGTCAGCATGACATCTGGATGACCAAGTTTCAACCCATTGACAGCCCAGTTAATATGCGGGTTATGCAGCTGCAACCACGGGAAACCAAAAACGATCAGTGTGTGTTTAACTGCAAAAACTAAAATGGTAACCGGTTCTCTATGATTTCCTGAGACCACGAGCTCAAGAGGTTTAGTACAATGGGTTATCCTAGAGAGAACCCCACCGTTCAGGGCGGAAACCTGGAGGGGTGTGCACAAAGGGACGTCTTGAGGCAAGCTTAGAGGACAAAGGACCCATCAATTAAATTAAAATCGCACCCCGAATCAACTAGGGTGGACAACTTAAAGGTTTGCTGAACAGAAATGATCACAGCCTGGA
>NW_015150882.1:67406-73385 GCF_000732505.1 Cyprinodon variegatus
GAGACTCGTCAAGAGGCTGGAAAAAGACAGACTTTAGAGCGCATTGCTCCAAACCGCTGCCACCAAGGTACGAAACTCGATGGCAAAATCTGCAACACGTCTACCCCACTGCCGAAGGGCTAAGAGCCGCCGATAGTCCTGCACCTCATCTGATTCGGCTGCAAAAACCATCTTAAACTCATTAAAAAAACTCATTAAAGGGACTCAACCCGTCTAAGTGCTCTTCCAGTTAATAACTGAAGAAAAAAAGAAATCTTGGCATGGTTCTAAGCGTACAAACGTGGGGAGCGGTTAAAAACAAGAGAACACTGGAAAAGGAATCCCCCACAATCTCCGCTGTCACCGGAGAACCTCTCCGGACTGGGTGAAGAGGTCTCGGGGGCTGGGAATGACATACCCAGCCACCCGGATTCATGGGCGGAGCTAGGGAATGTGGAAGCGGTTGCCTGGGGGTTAGCGCTCAGCACACTAGTCAGGCAGGGGAGAGGACTGAGCAGCACCAGGAAAACCCGAGATCCAGAACCAGCGGGAGGAACCAGGGAAAGCTGGAGGGAGTCTGGAACCCTGAGACGTGGGAACCAACTCAGATGGAACCAGAGAGGCCCAGGAGGGATCCTCCACGTGTGGAGATGAGGGAATTCGAGAGGTGAACCTGGGAGACACAAACGCAGGCTTTAGCAAGAAACAAGGTAAGCTGGCGAGAGGCCATGGCCGAATAGGCATACCACAACGGTAACACTCTGGCGTCCGTGTGCTGTTCATATAGTGCAGGGCCGGTGCTGCTGGACTACCTGCAGATGTGCGCGCCCCGCCCACCAATCAAACGAGAGACACCTGTGAAGGTACACAGAGGAGACAGAACCCGCAGCAAGCTGCACGGCTCAGCAGGCTAAGTCCTGACACCCCCTATTCTCAGAGTTTCACCTTGTCTTCCAAGAGGCACATGTTTCTGGGGAATTTCCTCCCTACTTTTTGTCCTGTCATTTTGCTTACAGCTGGCACATGCCTTTCTGCAAACGTCAGAGTGAGGGGAAAATGGGAACCAGAGTAATGATTAGAGAAGTTTATTAACAAAATTATGTCTAGCACCAGTACCCCTCACGACCCCATTTGGGATTAAGCGTAAAAGAATATGGATGGATGGGTGGATGTCCTGCAGTGACTCTGATTTTGGGATGATCTTCATAAACATTTGGTAATATTTTCTAAATGGATATTTTTTGTGGATGACATGATGAGTTGCTGTTGTTAATCAGCTCAGAAACTTCCCTGGCATGAAGCATTACTGAAATGTCACTCTCCATCAGAAACAGTAAAATCACCAAAAGCCCAGGTCCAGTAATGGTAAGAATACTTGTTATGCAGGTTTTGCTGCACTGTGATTTTCCCTCACATCCGTACAAATTAGGTGCCATTATTTGGTTTTATTGTTGTGCTGGCTAAAACTTCCACAGAGCGCTGGTCTCTGTGGAATGGCACGTCAGTGCATACGTCAGTGCATACATACTTGATTTTGCTGTGTATAAACTGAAAGGTGTTCACACAGACAGAAGACTTTACTTTTCCTTTCCCTTCTCACTTGTCCTGTTTCTGTGTGAGTTAAATGCAGAGATGAAAATTGATGAAAAAAGTTTTGAAAAACGTTTTCAAATGTGAACAGTTCTTGAATAACAAAAAGTTTGGGGGAGTTTCTCTTCATATGTGTGAACAAAGACTAATAATGTCTTCCCAGCTATAGTCTGGCCCTTGCAACTGGCCCAGAGCCCTGATCACTGGGCTGGCAAAGTGGTCGTTTAAAGCACAGCATGCTTACCACAGAAAAAGGCTTTGGTTGTTAGTGGTTAACCCCAGGCTCCCCGTGAGACTCACTGCTCACTCGTCATTCTCCAACATCTCGGTGCATTGCATTTAGTTTCCCTGTCAATGACGTAGGAGTGATCATTCAAATGTTTAGGAAGACATGTATATAAAGGTAGGAAATGACCACATTTTCCATGTTTTGACATTAGCAAAAAAAACAAAACAACATAAAACAAAAAAATATATATTCATGAATGAATTAATAAAAAGTCCTTTTGTACTTGTGCTACTATGGGGAAATGTACTTAATAATAAAGTTTGTAGGGATAGAGGTACAGATGTTAAAGGATGGCCAGATTATCAGTACCCCTGGCAATAATGTGTAAAAATCTTTGAAGTGAAATAGTATTTTTTCGTTGTAGCAAAATGTCACACATACGTATTTTACACAGTTGCTATTGGGTGAGATCTAAGTACTAAGCTGACAATGTAGAAGGGTTAATTTTGTAACTGGTTAATTTTACCATCCTGTTATGCATCAGAATACTAGTTTCACTTGTATGGATCGGGTTACATGTTCACACTGACATCACATTTAGAAGAGCTAAAATTACCACACACTACCAAATTCTCTCTTTTCCACTAAAAACTACTGCTCTGGATGGAGAGACCCAACATTCCAGCTGGATATCACGTTAAACATAGTGGAAAACAGTCGAGCTTCACTCTACCTTTTGCTTGCAAAAAGGGACTGCATCCGGCTCTTTCAGAGGAAGCCTTGAGTCTAAATCCAGCATTACAGTGGTGGTGTCGCCTGTTTGTACAATATATTTGGAGGTTGGATTTTTATGCACAATTTAGAGTGACCAGTCGTGAGATGAGATACAGCAGGTTGTAGTTACTGATGGCAATAAGTTATAAGAATTTCCTCCATTTTGGTAAAATTTGCAGCTGTAGTCAACAGGTAGCAGCTTAATGCACTTTTCAAAATCTGTTTCCGTGATTTGTTGTGAGCTAAACCAGTGTGTTTTACAACCCCCTTCTCTTCTCACCGCTATCGCTTGTCCTGGATTTACTCTAACTCAGACTATTGGCCTGAGCAAATAGCTGATTCTGGGAGTAGACTATAAGTGCATGGACCCACTATCCTGAGCTGCGAGCTTACACTGTGCTCGTTAAAAAAAAAAAAATTAAAAGGAAAGCATCAATTGCCATCACCTTTGACTATTGAGTTAAAAGATAAAAAGCATGAAAACTATCTCGGGAAATATGGCTGCTGGTAGAGCAGAGTCGCTACTTTACCTTTAGCTTTTTCTAACATAAGGCAGAAAAAAACTTTACTGTTATACTGAAATAACTTAGCCTACCTGTCAAGCAGAAAGCTTGCAACCTTTGTGTCAGTTTTGAAGCCTTGTAAGCCTTGTAAGTGTATTAGCGCATTCATGATTAAATGTTTATTGCAGAGCAAATGTCACATCATGTGAATAATGTGCTGAACAATATACGTTTAAATTCCATTGCAATATTAATGTATCAGGTTTGGTTGCAATGATAAAATTATAGAAACACAATAAAGAAATCAGATTGGTGTTATTTTTATTTTTATTTTGGGGGGGGGGTTCCAATACCTGCATGAATACCTGTTTGATCTGTGGACGGCTTTCCATGCTTGCAACAAAACTGCCAGCAGTAGTAGAGTTTAGAGATGCAATCCACTTCTTTAATGTGTATTTGCACTCCTGTAATTTATTCCGAAGTACTGCAATCACACTTTTTCTGTCACTCCCAACTTGGTGGTTGGCTGCATATTTAGCAACTTCTCATTACAAAACAAACATGTAGGCAATCCTTCCACAATGGTAATAAAAAGCCAATCATTAGGTCCTTTCTTTTTTGATTCCTCTGCTCTCATCAGCCATCTTCCTTTCTTTCGGTTTGGGATCCATGGCTCAAGACAAAAAAAAAAAAAGACAAGAAATCTATCTTTTTCCATTGTCATACATTTTTGAAAAAGCTTCAGGGAGCCACAAAGGGGGCTTTAGAAGAGCTGCATGTGGCTCTGGAGCCGCGGGATACCGACCGATGTAGGCCGATGTGGTCCTTTTATCCTGCTTTTTCATATAGTCCCAAAACGGATTTGCTAATATGTTTGTTCAGTTCCAGCAACTGTAGTCAAGCAGAGAGAACCCAATATGGCTTAGCATGTGTTGACCTAGACATATCTATTTATAAACTCCTAATTTAAAGCTACAAGAATATATTCATTTAAAATGGGATCAACTTAAATAGCATCCGGAGTCCCTTCTATGCTGTGTCCTGGACTTTTCTGGACACACTGAGCCACTGCCTGCCTTTGCCGCATGTGAGCTGCGAGACTGAAGACATAAGTGGGTATAATTCTACATATTCTGTGGTGCTGTGTTGAACTGATTCTGAGTTTCCAGTATTGCTTAGGTGAACATAAGATCCAGAACACATGGACTGAAGCCTTCCTCTGGTACCACAACGTCCCAAAGGCACCAGTGTTGGACAGCAACAAGTTAAGAATATTCTTAATTTACTGTTCAGGGTTTGCATGGGTGAGGAGAATTAGTAGTTAAATACTGATTTATTTATTTAAAAGGGAGCTCCTGAACTCTTTTGACAAATGCTTTAATCACAAACATTCAAACTGTATGTTTTGAATGTAAACTGTTATCTCTGTAAAAGAGATATGTTTGTACCTGTGTGAGTTCTTTCATTGTGACATAACTAATTTAGACACGTTGCTACTCATTTGCGTCTGTTAGTCGGCCGTCTTGTGGAGAACAACATAGTTTATGACTGAAAGGAACTGTTATCACCAAAGTTTGGCATGGTCCAGCAATTTGTGGTTCCTGTTCTTTAGTTAACATCCAAGCTGCTAACATACAAGTAGCTGTTTCTCAATATCTGTACTTGTTCGTTCTCATGTGCTTCTGTACTTGTGAAACATCATCATCCTCAGCCCTGGTACTGTTCCAATTCACATGAACAGCAGACCGAGAATGGAAAAGGTCCCCGGATCTTGTTTTTGCCCCTCCCTATTTATCGAATATCATCAGAGTAGACTTGTCCGCTCTTAAGATTGACAGCTGTCCAGCACGCACCGCGGCAGCAGCAGCTTTCAATGGAGCGCTCACAGAGCTCAGAGTATGAAGTTAAAAGTTCTCTTTTCTGTTGTTGTTGTTCAATAAAAGTACGTTTTAATGTTATTTGAGGCGAGAACATTATACTTTTAAGCCTCAGTATATGGCCCATTTACCAATTTAATGCGGAATTTAAAAAGAAAATTCCGAAGTTGAGAGGACGACGGCAACCAGCGGAACTCCTAGGGTAACGACACCCAGGGCTAATTGCAGCCCGTCTGCAGCAACCCTTTCTCAGCATAGTTATGTGTGAAGGACCCAAGCTCCAATAGCAAGTTTCTTGTTTTATTTGGCAAAATGTTCATTTCATTTGTGTTTATCTGACTGTGTTCGTTATTAACTCCATATATATATATATTATATTTATAGAGGTGAATTTCAGGTCCTGAGTACCCTGGAGAGGTAAGGCCTGCAACATCTTGGATACTGCAGTGGTTAATGTTGTGACTCCCTCAATAAGTTTGTAATGTGTTTTTGCAGTAACTTTGGTGTGCTTGCTATTCCAGAAAAGGTTCATCACTATTCCATGTTATCTACATTTTTGAAAAATGGCTCTGATTCTGGTTCACTGGAATCCCAAAGTCTAAGAAATTGTTTTTTAACCATTTCCAGACAGACGTTAACTCATTCAGTTCTTATCTTTTTATTTATCAAAACAGTAGTAATCAGTGATACATTGGCCAAAAAATGAAAAAAGGCGAAAGACTTTCCCCCCACTCACCGGAGGGGGGGGTTAAGTTGTGGTGGAAGGTAGGTTTGGTTGTGGCCGGTGATTTTGAAGCATCTTGTCTTAAAGTACCCAATGGGAATTACATTGAGACTAGGGCTGCAACAACGAATCGATAAAATCGATAAAAATCTACTTTTAAAAGCGTTGGCAACGAATTTCATCATCGATTAGTTGTGTCACGCGATTAATGCGTCATCCGCCGCCGTCGTCATCACTGCCACTTGATTGAAACGGGAGAAGAAAAAAAAATACGGCAGAACGAACCAGCGCCGCAGGTGAGCA
>NW_015150882.1:75235-77863 GCF_000732505.1 Cyprinodon variegatus
CAGTTGATATATGATTGGCTGAATTTAGGTGTACAAGCTGACGTATAACTGGCCTGCATAAAATAATAAAATAAAAAAAACAAACACAGATTCTAAGACGGGACTTTTTTAAATATAGAAATGTCCTAACTTTTGGGACAATATGGACTAATAAAGAGTACATTTATATACATGTTTAAGCCAGATTGATTTAAAATTTAAATATGACTTCCCTAAGACTTTAAATTATTGCTTAAACTTAACACTAGAACTCCAAAGGCTGTCATGTTGACAGTTCCTAGATTTTAAAGGTAAAGAACTTAATTTACATTAATCATATGTTGGTCAAGTTAACTGACTTTCCTGTTTATATATCTCCTTTCAATTTTCATTTAGTTTTTTTTTTAATAGAATAAAAATCTAAAAAATAAAAATTGTTAATTTTATGTAATTTTGATGGCTCTATTAGTTGCATTTTAAATTCTTCCTGCGGTTGATTGAAGTTTAGTACTGTTGACTATAAACCAACTTGCTACCAAGAACTTTTGGCTAATATGGGAAAATGGCTTTCAGAAAAAAATCTAACAGCAAAACAGGCTTTAAAACATGTCGGTGCACCGTATTTAAATTACACTGGCTCATTTTAATTTACCTAGCCTCATAACCTTATCAAAGGGCTGCTGTTGCAGGCTGTGTTTCATCGCACTGTTGCCCCAATATGGACAATGCACATTCCATTTTTTTCAAACCCTCAAACTAAAAATAGAACCAAATATCTTATTTCCTTATTGTATGTATAATGTAATTCCATTAATGCAAGAAAATTTAATAACATGAAAAACAGCCTGGTCAGATGGGTAATTAAACCAAAAGGTGTACATAAAAGACTTTTTACATTTTTGATATGAAAAATCATCTTTGTCTGTAAAATATGCTCTATCCTGAGCTTCACAAATGGCAGTTTTAGGTTCACAAACCTAAAACAAATAATCTCCTATGAAGAATTTTTTGCTATCCGATTAATAACAAAAAGTTGGTTATTACAAAATTTGTTTCTCTTCTTTTTATCACTCTCTGTTTCACAGTCTAAGTCAGTGTCTCCAAGTAGGAGTCTATCGAACAAAAATAATCACAAGCCCCATTACTCATGAGCTAGTAAAATACTTGCTAGATTTAGTATCTCTGATTAGTCCTTCTTAAATCCGCAATAGGTTATAATGTCATTTTTTCTTTTTTTTAAATGTGGCTCAGTCACAAATCTCTAAAAACCCAACCTCGGCTTGATTTTTCTCTTCCTAACAATCTCTTCCTCCACATCCGTTTGTAGCTCTGATGTGTCACAGGTCTGTGATGCCTTCAGTTTTCCCTCTTGCCCTTAGGTAATCACCTACCCAGAATTAATAAATGATAAATTACTCTGTTGCTAAACAAATGTTCAAATGCTGTTTACTTTAGTTGTTTTTGAAGGTGTAGGGTGTGTAACAAAAATGACATTTTACAGATAAAGCTTCTGAGAGTCTAGTAAAGTCAAATTTAATCTTTTAATATATATTTACCTGTTTTTGAGAGGACACGCACATCAAAGGACTTCCAATCTTTTGTTGGCTGTTAATTTTTTTTGAACTGCTCTTTTTATTTGATTGTCACTTTTAAAGCTGGGCCACTTTGTCATCCCGTCTTCAAACCAGGACTCTGGTAGATTTACAGCCTTGCTGTCAGTGAATTCAACAATTAAAAACATCAGAAATAGAAAATATCATACACTTTTAAAACAAAACTTTTATAGTTTACAACAAATTCTTACATCTCTGAAGCTAGGGTATTCAATTTTATTCTCTTTTTGACATCACTAGTTGCATCTGACATTTTCAGAAAAAGACTTTAATTGGACATATGTATAAAAACAAGACAACAGATTTAGTGTTGACTTCATATTTAACCTTCTCATAATCGGAACAGGGCTACAATAACCGTAAAATAATGAAATGTGCATGGAGCGCAATTACCTTGGACACGAGCTATTTATTTTTTTAATTGTAAAAATTTTTGATGATTGTATAACTACTCTTGAAGATACTATCCAGTGTAGGCTGGAAATGAATGATTACAATGACCATGATTTGCCAGCGTTATATTAGTTTACTACTTTCTTGACTAATTACGTAAAGTTACAATATCAAATATGATTTCATTAATAAATGCTGCAAAGCCAATAATGTGACCTCATATCCATTAAAGTTGTATTGGATTTAGTAAGCTAATCATGCAGCTAAATAAATTACATTGCAACATACAGAAGAACCTATTAACAATAATCTCATTGGGACATATACTTCAGGCTTTTCACAGAAAACCTTCTGGAATTGAAAAGTTCTGCAACTGAATACATTTAATTGGAAATCATCGTTTAATATTACATGTCAGTTAATTTTCCAGTTTTTCAAAGCTATAAACTTAGAGTAACCAACCCATGTAGTGTTATTTGCTTCAATAAATTTGAATACTCACATTATCAAAACTGACGTCCAAAACGGTTTTGAAGAATTAAGCTGATTTATATTTGTTTGAAGGGTGAAAAGTCATCTGTAAAGTCAGTCTAATTGTTTTGTAATTTTCGTGCCGATCCAAAGTCTCTTTAACCTCTCCCCA
>NW_015150882.1:79657-86229 GCF_000732505.1 Cyprinodon variegatus
TTTTTTCTATATCGCCCAGCCCTAAGTTCTACCTTACAATGCTACATGTAAACTATTACTGACTTTCCCACTCCCTCTTAGAGGTTGTCGTTTCTTTGACGGACTTTACCAGTATCAGTTTTATTGGATACCATGGGACGCTCAGTTGTAGCTGTTGCCATGAGAGCAAATATAAACCTTACATCATTTATTTGAAAAACTTGTATCAACATGAAAAAGGAGACATAACAGAATGACTTCGTACCACTGTCTACCACAGCATAGACACAGAGCAGTTTTTTGTGGAAGTTAATGCTTTGGTTAAGGGCTTGTGGTTTGTATTGGTCCACTTCTCTGTAATTTGGGTGTTTGAATCCAAGTGGAAAATTAAACAGATGTGATTTTTTGTTTTTCTTTGACATTTCAGCATCATTAAGTGATTGTTTCAGGTAATGCTTACCAATGTACAGAGTCCCCAGACAGCAAGAGAAGCCAATCTCTTGTGTGGGTACCTCAGATCGGATCATGGGGACCTGTGGTGTGCAGAAGTGAAAACCAGGGCCTAAAATAAAGCTGAGGGTGTGAGTGGTGAAAGATAGAAAAGAACATGTGGTTCAGAGAGTGTGTTTATTCGAACTGCATGACTACAGGTATGCTACTTCTTATGAAAACTTTTTTTCCCCCAAGAAGTGAAAACTAACCAATTCAGCTTTTGAGTGACCTGCGTATTTGAAGATTTCAAGTTATATCTATATCTAATACTGTTTTTCAAAATACTGAGATATTTCAGTTATACATCTAAATAGTTAAATGTTTAACAGAAATGTAAAAAAGCTATTTTAGGTCAGCAAAACATTAGGAGTGCCACATTTTATCTTTTGAAACTATAAATAGGCATGTCAAGTCAAGTCAAGAAGAAAATTACTCAGCATCGTGAAACAGGTTTCTCCTATCTAAACCGCATATATTTAGGCAGGGGTGCTCTTAACCACTGAAGTAGTTTGTTCACAACTTCAAATAGGCAGGCAGAACTGACTGCCTGCCTAACCATCCGCCCACCTGCCCGACTGCCGGCTCACCTGCCTGCCCGCCCGTCTGCTAACTAACTGCCTGTGTCCCTGCAGGAAACTTTGTAATAAGCTACTTTTTCAGTATTTTCTGGGCCAGGAGGACATCGCGGGACGATCTGGAACAAGGCAGACTTTTTAAAGGAGGGTTAACTATGTGTCCAAAAGCCTGTGCCTTAACATCTTTAACGAGTTTTTCCCACATCTTGTTACACAAGTTTTTGTGTTTGTGATTACTTCTTGCATACACTGTTTTCATCCATAATTATTTTTGCTGATTTCGTTGTGTACATTTTGGCACAAATGTGCCAAAATTACATCTGTCTGATATACTGCGCACTGAAACCTTTGTGGAACAGATATGCTTAAAACTATTCAGTCCAGATTTGCTGCACATATAGTCAAGATGTAAATCTTTAAAGTCCTAGGCTTTATCCAGAGTGTTCAAGGGAGTTTCCGTGATGTTTTGCAGTGTTTAGGAATACATGTAGACAAGGCTCATAAAGGCTGTTCATTTTTCTTTTCTTTTTAAGCACCTATAGATCATGATGACAATAGGGACATTTGACAAGGTGGCTCCTACTTTCATAAAATTACTAAAATTTACACTTTAATCAGATATGCAATGTAAAGTGGAAACTGCAACTAAAACCCTCTGGGCTTAAGGTGTTAACGATCTGGCAAAGCTAGGGAAAGCGTTTCCAGCAAAAAGGAGGTTTTGCTAATTTCTGCTCACCTTTTGTGTTTTACTGTTGAGTAAAGCAAACCAAGAAGCTAATGGAAACTGCATACTAGTCAACCCAATGTAAATATGTTTTGAACTGCTACAGTAGTAGCCATTCAAAATTTCCCCACCTTCTTTAATGGGCCCTTGGCTGGTCCCCTACAATTTCTTTTTAAACATCAATATTTTTACTAAAATATTCTTTCTATCATTATTTGTGGACATTAAGATCTAAAGAGAAGCGTCATCTCCTGGTCAGACCCTGTAATTCAGTGAAAGGGTGGACTATGCAAGAAGGGGTGGCTGGAAGTTAGACCTGATTTTGCTAGGAGTTGGAGGGACGTGGGCTGCCATTTAGCTGGCGTTTGACTGGAAAGGGTCATTTTGAATGACTTCTACTGTATATATAAAGTTAAGACAAACTTTGTTTCAATAAGGGTTAAAAGAATAATTTGATAATAACATTTTATGACCAACTTAAAATTGTGTCCCTTTGTGTTGGTTAGCTGCCAGCTTCATTGTATTTAAAAACCACATTTAGGTAAAGAAGCTGACTGGTTCATACCCTCAATTATTCCCTCAGGAACAATCACAGAAGGTTCAGTATCAAATATTGATTTCGGACTTGAGCTAATAATTTGTTAAAATAATTTACCAAATAATGTTTTATGTACCCCTTGAATTTGCACTTTCAGTATCTCTCTCTACAAACACACACACATACACACCCACCCACACACACACGCACATATATATATATATATATATATATATATATATACACACACTGATGCAGCCCATTGGTACACCATCACCAGCTGTAGCTGGGAGTTTCTGCTACTGTTCATCGCGGTTGGAAGTAGATGTTAGCATTTTTCAGGCATGTGATACAAACTGGAGGCAACAGAATTATAAGAGTGAACATAAACTGTTTCAGGGGAGTAATCATAGCACTCTACATCAGCAGCGCTGTGTCTGTCTCCCTGCAAGCTCCCAGATCAGCTTCTCTGACTGGTTGATTTGGTGCCTTGAGCAGCAAAAGTTACATTTTAACAATTCCAGCAGCTGCTGCTTGTGAAACGCATCACGTGCCTCAGATGCTTAGAAGCTCATGAGGCACTGCTTCAGCTGCTTGAGACGTGCTTCTGGACCTTTTGATGGTCCTTGATGTACATCATTGACTTTGCATGTACACCAGCTGCTTCTGCTGCTTGTGAAAGTAGCATTAAGGTGTACAAGCACCAAAAGTGAAGCAGAAGGCGATTTTTTCCTGCCCTAAGCATTTGCAGTGTGAATTAGAATTACATAAACAGCAACAAGAAATATGACATTAATGTTCTAAAAATGCTGCTCAAGTAAAGCGCAAATAGTTAAAGAACTGCACATAACAGTATTTAAGTAAAGTGTCAAAAAGTTCCATTAAAATATTTTAACGTTTTTGCTATGTGACAAGTTAAAAAAGTTAATGCAGTGTAAATCCTTCTGTTTTTTTAATAACATGGAGTTTTTTCTCCAGCGTACAAAGCTAACTTTTAAGCAATAGAGTTAGAAGATAGAAAAATAATGTTTTTTTGTTGAGCAGAAACATTTTGGAGCTGCTGTAGTGAAGCTGAAAAAATTCAACCACAAACTCTGCCATAATATTCATAAAAAATAAAAAATTAAATCCATAGACACCTGGCCATGGTGGGGCCTACAAAACAATAGCCAATCTACTGTGGCTACTGTCAAAGCAGGATCTGCTACTTGTTTCAAACATTTTGCGTACATACTCCCAGTACTTTATTTAAGTTGGCTCCAAGCATAACTCATACGCTGTTTGGGTAGCAGTCCACCATTACGCCAAAGCACAAAGTACTCATATGCTTGTTTGCTGCTTTGGTTATTTTTTTGTTGTGCTATATGTTCACTCTATTGTGTAAACCTGCTGTGGAATCAAGGTTTTTCCTTGGCCTATTTTGTGTGATAAAATGTTTGAACAGAAGTAATGATAAATAAATTCTATACCATTCACTATGCTATACTGTTTAGGGGGACAGAAAGCAGGTGCCACCCCTCCCTACTCTAGATAAGGGTGAGGGGAAGGTCATTAGAAATAATGAGTTCACAAAGCCTCCTTCATGCTATGGTTAAAACTTATGCTCTTATCATTCTCCCATCCTGTTTTTGGTGTGAAAGGGAAAAAAGGTTGTCTGAAATGTTTATCTGAGCAAATTTGTCTTTTGATGAACTAAAGTGTTTCTCTTGGGAAGATTCGATGTTCATGTGTGTGTATGCTGTGGATTCTTTTTAAATGTAGGGGTGTGTTTCTGAATGCTTCAGAATCGCACTCAGCTGTATTCAGCTGGTTTGTCCCATTCTCCTCTGCAGAGTAAAATAAAACATTTACTTCCTTGCATATCAACTCTCAGTGCTCATTTTTTTTACTCCACACTGCCAAAATGATTCCTTACAAGCCTAACCGGAAAATAAAGCTTTTGTTTCAATGTTGCTGAAAAGAGCGGACAAAGTAGGAGAGAACGGAGCCAGCTACATGTCTGTTTAGGAGATTCTTTTCAGAGAGAGCGTGCACTGAAGGAGCAAAAGCGCTAATGCGTGTGCACGATTCAAAAATATACAAACAGCGGTTGGACATATCAGACATCCCAAGTCTCCCAGAAATTCTGGGAGTCTCCCTGATATAGATAGTTGTTCACGGATGCCCCTGAGTCGGATAAATTATCCAGGATTTTAGAATATGGGAGGTGGTGTTTTTTTTTATTGGTAGTGAAAGCGAGCAGGCAGTATAAAAATTAGTGCATCATGTGCAGATTAGAACTACTTCGCAGACAACAATAGAGCGCGGGGTGTGGGGAAGAGGTTGCTGATGAAACCTGTGCAGCATATCTGTCCAAAGCTATGCTCTGTTCAACCAGCGTTCCAGGCGACTGTCAGAGAGGTGATTGGATCAGTCCGATACGTTACTCTCCGTTACTCTCTGCCAGTCACCTAGTTACCACTCAAAGCTGTGCATCCTGTGAAATGGCAGAGGTTGAATTCTTCAGTAAAAAACGAAAATATAGGACTAATTTTACAGCAGAATATACTAAAGTATATCCTCGTCTAGTGAAGGTGAGGAACAATGGTGGATCTAGACCAAATGTACCAGAGCATTTTTTTTTCTATTTGTTGTGAAAAAAAAACATTTACCAGGTGAAAACTGGGATCCTGTCCCAATACCACTGAAGCTATCACCTTATTGTGTTTGAATAATTATTAAAACAATTTGTAAAAAAAAAAAAAAAAAAAAAAAAGAATGAAACACACTGCCTGGCCAAAAAAAAAGTCACCACCTGGATTCAACTAGGCAAATAGCTACGAGCCTCCTATTGGATAATTACTGCATGGGCTATTATCTTTCAGCTGGCAACAACTTATTTAACCCCAACTGGTGCAATGACTTGCTTCTCATTTCCTAAACAACCATGTCGAAAGACACATCCCGAAGGTCGTGGAAAAGATGTTAGTCTGTTTGAGAAGGTTCAAATCATTGGCATGCATCAAGCAGACAAAACATTTAAAGAGATTGCAGAAACTACTAAAATTGGGTTAAGAACTGTCCAACGCATTATTAAAAACTGGAAGGATAGTGGGGACCCATCATCTTCAAGGAAGAAAAAAATTCTGAATGATCGTGATTGGCGATCACTTAAACATGTGGTGAGATCAAATCGAAGAAAAACAACAGTAGACAACAGTAGTTGGCCCAGGCATATTCCAAGATGCCAATGCCAGGATTCATCGGGATCAGATTGTGAAAGACTGGTTCAGGGAGCATGACACATCATTTTCACACATGGATTGGCCACCACAGAGTCCAGACCTCAACCCCATTGAGAATCTTTGTGATGTGCTGAAGAGGGCATTGCACATTTTTCTTGGTGAAAAATTAATGCAACACTGGATGGAAATAAATATTTTGACCTTGCAGAAGCTTATCGAAACAATGCCACAGCGAATGCGTACCGTAATCAAAGCTAAAGGCGGTCCAACAAAGTATTAGAGTGAGTGTTTTTTTTGGTGGCGACTTTCTTTTTGCCCTGCAGTGTATATATATATATATATATATATATATATATATATATATATATATATGAAAAACCTTAATGCAACAGATTATTACACAGTGGCATTTTATGCACAATTAATTAAGAAATATGGCAGTGGTGAAGACTACAGGGATCACAGCACACTGACGTGCGGAGTTTGGGTTTCACAGCCTCATTGGTGCTGGCTTGGAATAGAACTCGTCTGGATTCCCTCACCGAAGTCCAGCCAGTAGGATTTCGAACCAGAGACTTTTTCCGCAGTATCCTCGTTATTGCTACTTCACTGAATCTTCTATTGGACTAAATTTTGGACTGAATCAAACATTTCGACCACCTCATGTCCACTGTTCCAGCTGCTGAGCGCAAACTCAGGGGTAGTGATTTGTCCAATCAGATTCCATTAGAGGCCACAGGACCAAGCAGGGGTCCAAATGATGAGATTCAGTGAGCTTCAAGAACTCGCAAGGGTGCGAGATCATCTTTTCAAGCTAAATGATGAGACTAGGGCTCAAAGAGATAACTCTAATCGTGCCCCAACTCGTCCATACATTTATGTCCCATGTGAAAGCCAGGACCAATGCTTTTGTGGGGAGTGGGAAAAGGATGGGAGATCTGTTGAAGAATTTATTGAAGAGGTTGAGAGGGTCATAAGGACCAGAGAGAAAACAACTGAGGAACAATGTGATTTCATACTTTCATTGTTACGGGTACCAG
>NW_015150882.1:87064-97910 GCF_000732505.1 Cyprinodon variegatus
GTAAGACAAAAGAGCTACAGGGTGTGTCTTCTTGACACTGGCAGTCAAGTAAGTACCATTTCAGAGGGTTTTTTCAACAAACACTGGTCAGAAAAAGACAGCATCATTCATCCTACTTTTGAATGGCTAAAAATCACAGCTGCTAATGGATTAGAAATAACTTACATATGTTATGTCAAGCTTTAAGTTGAGGCTATGGGTCTGACCGTTCCGGAAAAAGGGTTTCTTGTAGTTAAAGATTCAGCTCAGTCATCCTCTGTGCCTTGCCTCCTTGGAAAGAATGTGATAAAAAAAAAAGTGCCCGGAAGTGGTACATGGCAAATTTGAATCCTAGAGGTTTGGTAAACTTGACTGTAACTGGAGGGAGGCTTTTCATCGAGTCCACACAGTTAGTTTAGCAGACAGGCCCTCATTTGTCAGGATTGCTGGGAAAGATGTAGTTCATGTGCCACCATCATCTGCAGCTACTGTTATACCAGAATAACTTAAATCTGTCACTGAAAAAGGTTCTTAATGCTACTGGAGCCTGGCCATTCCCCCTTACCAGGAGGTTTGATGGTAGTGCCAACCTTGGTGACATCTGAGAGGCATGTTTTTCCTGTCCAGGTCATGAACGTATCTGATGAGGATATTTGGTTGCAACCCTGGACTAGACTTGGACTTTTGACCTCAGCTGATGCTGTAAATCGTGACCAGTTGCGTAAAGTTCAGTTTTTGAGTATTTCAGCAGATCGAGATGAAGTCAGCATTACCAGACAATCCGAACCACCAACAGATGTCCAGTCTATCCTCGAAAAATTTAAGGTTAGTGGAACTCCAGAGCAAGAAGCACAGCTAGCTCTGCTGTTGGGGAAATACTCATTTGTGTTTGCAGCAGAAGATGAAGCCTTAGGTTACAAACAAAAGTTATATTTTTAAATAAAGTATTGACCTGGGAGCAGTAATGCAGCTGCAGATGCCCTCTCATGGCTGGAGTTTGCAGGGTAAAACTGCATCCTGAAACTGATCTAGATTCAGATTTAGATGGCTGTATTGCTGTATGTAACCTAATAAGACTAGGGACTGCTCTGGAGCCAGATCTAGTGGTTAAAGGTCTCAAATGCTATGAAGTGAGACAGATACAGGCAGTAGAGTCAGGATCAGAAGTGATGACAGGGCAAGGTAACACTCCTATGCTTCGAGTGTACACCAGGGAGGAATTAGTAGCTTTTCAGAGAAGTGACCCCACTATCACAGGTTTCAGATAATCTTGGGTTTGTGGAAGGAAACCTAGCTCCAAGGAAAAGGCAACTCTATCCAGCCTGGTGAAACGTCTATTAAAACAGTGGAGTTTTTTTCAGGAAAAGGATGGTTTACTGTACAGGGTTGTTCCTGAAGCACCCTATGGGTTGATCTGGCAGTTACTTCTACCTGTTGGTCTCAAAGACCAGGTACAGGAGAGTGTCCACAACAAAATGGGGCATCAGGGGATTGAGCATACCATGAACCTGCTCTGGGGGAGGTGTTTTTGGGTTGGTTTATAAGAAGATGTGGAGAACTGGGTTAAAAACTGTGAAAGATGTGTCTTGTTTAAGATGCCACAACCCAAGAATCATGCCCCAGTACAATCCTTTCTAGCATCCAGACCATTAGAGGTCGTTGCTGTGGACTTTACAGTCCTTGAACCAGCATTAGATGGGCGAGAAAATGTGTTGATTGTGACAGACGCGTTTACAAAGTTCACACAAGCATTTCCTACTATGGACCAGAAAGCTGACACTACAGCTAAGGTTTTACTTAGCAAATGGTTCATCAAGTATGGATTGATTCATTCATTCAGATCGGGGGAGAAATTTTGAAAGTGAGGTCATATCAGAACTTTGCAAGTATTATGGTGTAAAAAAAAAAGCAGGACAACTNGAGTTCTGTAGTAAAAAAGTTCACAAATGCTGTACCTGATGAGAAAACAGTTCTTAGAGATCAGTTTATTGAAGTTATAAGGCATGTCCCTCTGAGACGTGAACTAAGGAAAATGGTCAGGGAAACAGCAGATGCCAGTTTGCTAGATGTGAGAAATGAAGCGCTCCTCTGGGAAATGGAGGATAGCCCATCCCATTCTGCTAAAGGAGTAAGCATTCAAAACCACAGCCCTTTATAAACCAAAGAGCCCATCCCATTCTGCTAAAGGAGTAAGCATTCAAAACCAGTGCTCTCTGACTAAAACGACTCCACACAATGACCCCCCCCCCGTCAGCTTTAGATGAGGTGCAACGGGCTGTTGTCCACCAGGGGGAGCAGTTAGCTGAGTTAGGAAAAGCAATGGCTGCCCTATCAACTGCTGTAGGTGAACTGTGTAAATGTGCTAATTTGGCTTCACCAGAACCCAAAAAAGTGTTAGACCACAGCCTTCATTTACACATGATGGTCAACCTATCTATTTTAAATGTCAAGGGGTTGGACATATTGCCAGAAAATGTCCCTAAAGCAAAGTAGTTTATACAGGTGCTGCGTCTGCTTCTGCTGGGGGGGCAGGAAAACTAGAACCCTCGGTTGTCATGAGCCAAACAATTCGGGGGGAAACAAGCTTTACTGGCTCACTAACAGAAGTCTTGGACAGAGATAGTTTTGGAGAGGGCAGTTGGCGAATGTAAGACAAAAGAGCTACAGGGCGTGGAAGTTTCATGTCTTCTTGACACTGGCAGTCAAGTAAGTACCATTTCCGAGTCCTTTTTCAACAAGAATCATGCCCCAGTACAATCCTTTCTAGCATCCAGACCATTAGAGGTCGTTGCTGTGGACTTTACAGTCCTTGAACCAGCATCAGATGGGCGAGAAAATGTGTTGATTGTGACAGACGCGTTTACAAAGTTCACACAAGCATTTCCTACTATGGACCAGAAAGCTGACACTACAGCTAAGGTTTTACTTAGCAAATGGTTCATCAAGTATGGATTGATTCATTCATTCAGATCGGGGGAGAAATTTTGAAAGTGAGGTCATATCAGAACTTTGCAAGTATTATGGTGTAAAAAAAAAAGCAGGACAACTCCGTACCAACCACAAGGAATTGCTCAGTGTGAAAGATATAATCGGACATTTCATGATTTGATGAGGACGCTTCCGCCTGAAAAGAAGAGAAGGTGGCCAGAATATGTACCTGAGCTTGTCTACGCTTACAATGTTACCCCTCATTCAACAACAGGGTATTCTCCCTATTAACTTTTGTTTGGTGTTTGAAGCCTGGTGTTTGGCGCCCTGCCTTCTGGTTGATGCACTGTCAGGCCGTGAGTGTGTGTCAGATAACAGTCAAAACTGGCTCTCTATTCATCAAAACAGACTCAAAGAGGCCCACAAATGAGCAAGGGAACATTCGGAGCAAAAAGCAGCAGAAAGGATTTCTTTTCAAAATAAAAAAGTTTATTTTCCCCCAGTCACCTTTGGGCAACTTGTGTTTTTTCGCCATAGATCTTTGGGGAGGAACAAAATCCAGAATGCTTCGGGTCCCACTATTTATAATGTAGTGAAGATTAAAGACACCACACACACACAGTTGAACCGTTGGAAGGAGGCCTTGCAAAGAAGGTTCATAGGTCAGAATTATGACCCTGCTCAGCCCCAGTACCTACACTCAGGGCTAAAGGACTTACTCAGATCCATGATTGGCCAGTTGAGAGGAAAGAGTCGATGGCACCAGAATATATCCGAGATAGATGATCTTCCAGTGTCAACAGCACAGGCAGATGGTGTAGAGCCTGATGCAATTTTTTCCAGATGTGACTACCAGAGTCACAGACTTGGGGACAATTTCTCTTTCATTAATTTTATTTTGGAGGGCTTCATCGGTTGATCCATTTGTAGAAATGTCCATTGCCATGGGTACTCACTCTAAGTCTTGAAATAATTCAGTTTATGATGTCAGGGATACTCTGATTACAGTGGTACTAGAGAGTATTGATAACCTCCAAATAAAAATAAAAAAACCTGTCTGTAAAATAAATTGAAATTGACCAAAGTAATAATAAACAACAATTCTATGAAAATCACGACACTGAATTTGAATTGTGGTTCAAAAGAAATGGTAAAAGCAAACATTAAAAATCTAACAAGTGAACAAGCATGATAGGGCTCTGAAACAAATATTTTGTGAGCAACCCTTTAAGACAATCATTGCTTTCAGGTTTTTTCTGTAAGGTATAAAAGGACATATATATCTGTTTATAGGCGTTTCGGTCTACGTTTCACAGGGAAGGTGCTCTAATGTGTCTGAGACGATTTTACTTCTTTGATTTTTTTCTAACCACAATTTTAAAGCAACATTTTATTTCACTACATTATAATTTTGTTAAGTTGTATTTATTATAACTTTTTTCAATTTTGTGTTCTAATTGCTGCTGTGAATTTAGCATTTTCTTTAATTGGAGGGTGTTTGTAATCTTGAGCACGACTGTAGGTTTTATGATGCTGATCCCTGATACTGATCATATCGATTCACTGTTAAGATTTTGATTTGGTTTTTAAATTTCACAGACCCTTCTTGTGCTATTCTGCCACGAATGGTGACAGTTTCTAATATGTAACAAACAAGTTTTTAAAAAGTTACCAACTGCAGCTATAAGTAGACATTTGATGTGAAAGTGGAGTATACTGGAGCTCAAAATACTATATTCCATTACCAGGAGCAATTATTTTTCAGAGGCTGATTGTCTACCCCAGTAATAAATCTGATGCCATTTGTTAAAAAAGATAAATAAATAAAATAAAGTGCACAAATGTTTTGTTTGTTTTTCAAGGACCAACAGATCGGAAGATGAGTGATGGGTGGTTTGCTGTTTCATTATTAAAAAAGCTCATACTGACTTATTTTGAGTACTTTTGCATTCCTGTGACGTTTTTGTCAACATGTTCTCTAAACAAAATATATTGTTTCATAAAAGAAGCCTAAAAACAGACTTTGTTGTACAAGTTATTTAAATCAGAATAGTTTTATCAAATTAGGACTTTTTCCCTAGGCTTTGTTAAATATTGAAGAATGGATAGCCTTTCTTAAAATGCATAAGAATTGGTGTTTGTGGTCCACTCTTGAGGAAATAGAGGATATTTCGTACCAATGGTGAAAAAAACTATCGATCCACCAAGTAGATTTTAACATGAGGTCCATCCAAATCCCATCATATGCCCATTTGGGGATTGTAGGTCACAATTTAATAAGGATAAAAATACTTTAAATTAAAAAGGATAACAATCCCCACCGGGTCCCAGGTGGGGAATCCAAGTGGGCCCCAAATACCAGACTTGTTTCCACCCATCTGGACCCCACCTGTGTTTGTCAGGATATAAGCAGAGGCCCATTCAATGCCCATCACAAACCCATCTGGGCAAACACACTTGGGGCAATCATGGAAACTGAGGACAGAAACAGCTGGGTACCAGGTGGGTAGCTCGAGCAGGCCCCACATATTAAACCCAGTTTTACCCATTTAGCTCCCACATGTGATCGCTGGCTAGGCCCATCCAAGGCCCATCATAAACCCATCTGGGCAAACACACTTGGGGCAATCATGGAAACTGAGGACAGAAACAGCTGGGTACCAGGTGGGTAGCTCGAGCAGGCCCCACATATTAAACCCAGTTTTACCCATTTAGCTCCCACATGTGATCGCTGGGTAGGCCCATCCAAGGCCCATCATAAACCCATCTGTGCAAACACACTTGGGGCCACCATGGAAACTGAGGACAAAATTAGTTTGGTGCCAGTTGGGTTTCCCAAATGGGCCCCTAATATTAGCCCTACTATGCCCCATTTGGGCCCCAAATGTGTGTGTTTGCTGGGCTGCAATCGGAACACACCATAAAAAGAAGGGGAACCACCACCATCCACACCTGCCAGTCCATGGGCACTGTGCCCAACATCCACACAATTAATATCAGGCATGTCAAGCATGAAAGCCCAACCACATTCAAAGACCCGAAGTACTATACAGATTTCATCCATTCCTGAAACCTTTCCCACGTGGAGTTTTTTGACCACCACAGTGACTTCAGCCTGGGCACTGAACTCTTTGACTTTACCATGAATGCTTGTCAGTTGGGTTTAGGAGGTCCTCAAGGTATTCTCCCACCCAACAATGTTCTCAACCATGGTCAGCAGCTTCCCACTCCCACTAACGTCAGTGTTAGCTTTCCCACTGGAGGTGCAAAATGGTTCCTCAGAATCACTTTGAGGCTGACTATAATCGTTTTCCATGGTCTTAATAGGACTCCTTCTTTAGCTGAACACAATCCATTACTGATTCAGCGGCTGCAATGACAGCAAAGGAGTAAGGGCAATACAAACCTCATGACCACAGCTGCAGGGACTTGGTCTCTGAATTGTCCAGCAGAACATCACTATTCACTAGGGCCTGCAAAGTCTGTCCTCTTCTAGTGTATTCAACACACGCCCAGATGATGATCTGTGGACAGCTCCACCCCTAACTTCATCCAAGTGTCCGAAAAATGTGGCAAAAGTTTAAAAGATGCAACTACAAGGTCTACCATCAATCCCGGGCCTAGGGCATCCTGCTGCATAGTGCACTGATGTGGATATCCTTATACTTGAACACTGTATTTATTATGGAGAATCCATGACTTGCAAAGCAGTCCAATATTTATACACCACTCAGGTGTGCAGACTACCCATTCCTCCTGATCATGCCCCTCCAGGTGTCACTGTTATTTCCACTTTAGTTATTGGAGTTCCCCAGCAGACTTATGGAATCCCTGGGAGAGGAATTTATAAACCATATATAAAGAATATCTGAGTATTTCCTATTTTTTACTTTTGAAAATAGCTTTGCTCTGTCCCATAAAAGGCACCTTCATAATGACAACTTGTGTATATATATATATATATATATATATATATATATATATATATATATATATATATATATATATAGGGTAGGTGGTGAAGGAGTGAACACACAGCACCCTCTATCTTCAAGGATTAAGGTTTCTCTTTTTTACTTGTCTGACTTAATCATGCCCTAATAACCAGAAACACTCTATAGGCCTGTGCTTCATTGCAAGGCAGCACCCAGTCTTTAAATAGCTTTTTTCATGAATGCAGTATAAATATATCAATTCCGGCCCCGCTTTCCAGTGCCTTAAACTTTATTGTTGCCTTGCTGAAGTTGAGACCATATGACCAATCAGAGTTAAATATAGAATTACAACTTGTAAAATCTTGAGACTTAAACAAGACTAAATAGAAAAAAATTGCTACAATTTCTCTGGTTTTATTGATACCAACCGCACCTCCTTTTCATTTTCAATTAAATTTCTGAACTTCTTATAGGCGTCTGCCAGTATATGTTGAACTTTCATGTTTCGCCATGGTTTCCCAATGATCTCTGCAACCAATCAGCTTACGTTTTGCTTAGTTGGACGTGTCTTCCATTACCAACATTGTACAAGTGATGTGTTCTTTTGGTTAAAGCCTGGTCAAGATGGCAGAGGTGAGAGATGTGGAGTCAACAAGTCACCTCCATTTTATGTATTTGTTATGTCCAGCCACTTAACATATTTACAATTTGATTAACTGTGCAGATTGGTTTGGACTCACCTGGTTTAGTGGCATTAGATAAACTGAGTAGAAATTTATTTTGACATTTAAGAATATTTTATTACATTTTCAAGTATGGAATCCTTCTCACACTATTCACAGTCATGTTTATGATAAAAAGCTGTTTTGATCTGAATAAACAGTAATTCATAACCAACATTTCCTTAGTAACATTTGAGACATCTCTGAGATTTTCAGTGGATATAAAAAAAAAAAGTATGCAGCCAATGAACCAGGGCATTCTCATGATAATTTTATGGATAGATCCTATTTCCTTCAAAAACTAAATTTAAATATCAGAAACTTACTTTGGATAATTGAAATTGCCAAGAGTGAGCCTGTATTTGCACAACCCGAAATTAAATGTTTTGGTTTTAAAATAATTACAACAAAACTAAAACTGTATTTAATTATGTGCAATTGAATAAAACCTTTATTCAATATTGTACACATTCATTAATTTGCCTTTAAAGTGTTTTAATTTGCTGTGGCTGGCTAGCTCACAGCGGTGAGTCACCCATCCTGCAAATAGGAGGCCTGAGTTCGTATCTGACTGCCACTGTGGGTCCCTGTTCAAAGACCCTTAACCACACACTGCTCCTTGAGCGTCGCACAATGGCAGGGTAAATGCAGAGAGTTCATATCGTTGCTCTGTACTTGTGACAGCGTATTGACACTAAAATGCTGGAAGAAAAAAAGAAAAAAAGATCATTTACTAATTTGATTTTAAGATTTAGAAAATAATGTCATTTCTAAATTTCAAATTTGTTTTATTGCCACACAGCTGAGGATACACATGAGTTGTTCCCAAAGGAGACAGAGTCAGCTGTTCTGTTCATGAGAAGGATGTCTTGTAGAAAGAATTGTTCCTGAATTCGTTAGTTTTTATGTGCAGTGTTCTCTAGCGCTGACAGAACGGAAAAAGCTGGAACAGGTTTTGACAAGGGTTAGATGCGTTTGTAGAGGATTTTCCTGCCCGTTTTCCAGCTATGGAATAAATAACTCCTTAATTGAGGGCAGGTTGCCGCAGATGATCTGTTCTGCAGTCTTGGTAGTATCATAGTGTAGCATTCAACCTTGAACTACATCCACAGATTGTTTCTGTGCTGGGGTAATGCAATTACTGTGTGCCCTACTGCATATATTAATACACTGCGTGCGCTATGTAAGCATAGCTTTATATAAGAGCTGTGGATTTCAGCTCCTTCAGAAGTGGAGGGAAACGGGAGCTGGAGCTAAAACAAATTTAAAATCTCTTGTTTCTCTCCTGTTCAAAAAGAAAGTTGCAAATTACAGCTTTAGTAACATTATGTGAGGTAGCTATCAGATAAAAATCATACTATCAATGTTTTTTTTTTTTTACTATTTAGGGGTGAAACAATTAATCAGATTAATCATGATTAATTGATTATTGAAATAATCTTCAACTAATTTAATAATTCAATAATGGTTAACTGGAGTACAGAGACTATAAATGTATTTGCATTTAGCTGACAGAGCAACCCAGCAGTAATTATATCAAAATTGAAAAAAAAATTAACATTTTGTATTTAAGAAAAAAGCTTTTTCATTTGTGAATATGCTCTACGCAGAACTCTTAAAGTGGAGAGCTTTAGTTTGACCTGGTTGAATTTAATAAAAAATATTCTTTAAGGAGCCTTCAGCTATAAGATTATTAATCAATTAATTGAAGAAATAATCAACAGACTAATCGGTTTCCAAAATAATCATTAATTGCTGTCCATAAACAAATAGATTAAAGTATTTGATTAAAGTATTTGTTTTGAGAGCTAACTCACATAAAATACTTTTAGAAGAAATGTGTTATATTTACAATTTTAGGTTTCTGTCCAGGCATATCTGCACAAGAACCTAATCCACTGCTGATGGTTATTTCCCAGATCTGCTCATTAAGAATGTGACCTACTCGTCCCCTGTTGCTTCCTGTGGTTCATCCTCATTAGGATCAACAGCCACAGAAAGCATCAGGGGACGAGTGGGTCACTGACTTTGTCAGTCAACCAGCTGACAAAGTCAAATTATGTAATCAAATAACACAAAATCACTGGATATTCAAAAAGTTTAGTACATTTTTTTTCTTTGCTTGGATTTCCAAATGACTCCTAATGAAGCGATTTTGTTCTTCATTGTAGGTTTTTCTAATAATTGCAACTTCCTCTGCTGTGGAAAATAGGGTAAATTAGGAAGCTGACGGGCTTTTTTAGACCGTTAACGAGCATTTACCATTGTGTTATGTTAAGAGTAACTAAAATAATGGAATGTAGCCTGGCTGAAAGGTTTACTAGTTGTAAAAAAGGAAAAATGTTGCAAAACCTTTAAAACATTATTAGCATTTGCTAAGGAAATGTTGAGAGACCACACACCTAGTAATAAAAAAAATCTACATCAAATAAAAGCTTCATGTTTGTGTGCACATTCTCCCGCAGCAGTATGAGCTTTTTTAGAAGTGATGATTATGATGAAAAGAACATTATATTGCTCTTCAGTTTAAAGTATACAGTTTTCTGTTATGTAACTGTATTAAATAATATCTCTTTTTTTATTTCCTTGTTTTCATTCCTTCATTTTTATTGTTCAGAAAGGGGACATTTTTAAAAGCACTTTTGTTTGTAAAACTATTTAACCCTATGAAACATTATTCTTCAACATTCTTTTGTATTGTCCAAATTTATTTTTACATTGCCTCACCAAATTTTGTATTTTTTTTTTTACTCTAGGTGTTAATTGGTTGGTATTTTTACTCTAGGTGTCAATTAAGAGTAGCACATCAAAGTAAAGGGAGAGGAACCTTATTACTGTTTTTCAGGATTTTGTATGGACACAAATCTAAATGTGACTATATACGTAATAAAATCTCTTTACTATCATTTATCACTAGATATAGAAAAACTTCTCTAAATTGTGATTTGAATAATCGCAATCCAGTGGACTGGAAGACAATTACAGAATAAAATTCCCTCTATGGAATATAATATTAATATGATAATAGCTGAGAAGGCTCCAAAGTGACAAACTGGTATTTAAGAGTATAACTTGCTAAAGATGTACTCTTATGCTGCGTTCACACCGGGGGCAGCAAAAGCAGCAAAATCGCGTCTGCTGCTTCATTTTTGCTGCTTGTACCAGTGAATTCTGACGCGCGTCTGATGCAGCTTTGCTGCTCTCGCTGCGCGGTCCAAAAGTGGGTCTGACGCGCGTTGGGCGGAGCTTCACTATCCTTTCTCTGCCTTGCAGCTATATTTG
>NW_015150882.1:98287-99589 GCF_000732505.1 Cyprinodon variegatus
GTCAACCATTGACTTTGCATGTAAACTCGCTGCTTCTGTCGCGCCAGCTGCCCCCGGTGTGAACGCAGCATTAAAGGACACTGAAATGGAAGCAAAGAAATTGTGAGACGACTTAATGAAGTAGATGTTACTTGATGTGTCCAGGGCAGGCTCAGTATAATTTGGAGAACCAGTCTGTCTTTGGGAGCGATCCAAAAACATAGCCAGTTGATGGAATGTCACATAGGATTCGATTACCAGCAGGGCACAGGAGTAGATCAGATCACCAGCTGTTCCAATGATCCAGCAAAGAGAGAGCTAGGAGTTCAGGTGGCACCAGAGATTTCAGATTATCCAGTTCCAAAGCATAGTAGATATCCTTGTTGGCAGTACAACTAGGTATCAAATGAGTTTCAATTTCCTTCTTCTGCTGTCAGCCCTTCAATGCCTAAGGGTTTAGCCCATAACATGTTAAGACATGCCTTTTGTTCAAACCTTTGGAACCTGCTCCAATATTGAAGTATCGAGATTACCCCTGGTTTCAGACTCTGGCTGGCAGCACTTTTAAGTTATTTGCTCCTGGTTTGAGACCTGTGCACCTCCCACAGAGTGGCTTTATGTCATGACAAGAACCAAATCAGTCTGTTGCTCACAGGTTCCTGCTTCAAGTCAACAAACGCCATCAGGTGGCTTTTCCAAAGTTGATTTCAAAATAATGGTGAAACTAACTTTCTGAACCCTGATCATCATCATTATCAGCCCTTTCTGACCTTTTGACACACCTGTTAAAAACCTGGAAATCTCAGAAGGGAATAGGCAGTAACACCAGAGGAGCCAAGCACCAGCTACTAGTGGATAGAGCAGTCACTCCAGACTGCAAGACCAGGCAGACACATCTGTGCACTGCCTGGATTGACTATAAGAAAGCCTACAACTCAATGCCACATACATGGATACTGGAATGCTTGGAAATGTACAAGATCAACAGGAGACTAATAACCTTCATCAAGAACTCACTGAAGCTGTGGAAAACAAGTCTGGAAGCCAATGCAAAGCCAAATTCACAAGTCACCATCAAGTGCGGCATATACCAGGGCGATGCACTATCCCCGCTGCTGTTCTGCATAGGCCTGAACCCCCTCAGCCAGATCATCACAAAGACTGGCTACGGATACCAATTCCGAAGCGGAACAATCATCAGTCACCTCCTCTACATGGATGACATCAAGCTGTATGCCAGGAGTGAGCAGGACACCGACTCATTGATCCACACTACCAGGATCTCCAGTAACGACATTGGAATGTCATTCAGACTGGACAAGT
>NW_015150882.1:100571-110311 GCF_000732505.1 Cyprinodon variegatus
TCCAGGTAAAACATCAGAGGTCTCTGTCCAGAAGAGCGCAGTCCTAGGAACAGCTAAGATACTGCGCAGAACCCTCAAATTCCCAGGCCTCTGGTAGAGGACCCGAGCTTGAGGATGGCACATACCACCCCACGAGGGGTGAGAAAAATAGTTTTATATATATATATGTGTATATATATATATTTATATATATATGTGTGCGTGCATGCGTGCGTGTGTGCATGCTGAAGCACTCTTGCTTTAATTCGATGTAATGGAAACATACTATGGATACAGAACAGGAAAAGAATTATTTGCTTAACCTTCCATCTGCAGGCACTTCGGAATAGGGAAACCCAATACCTGTTGATGATCCTGGGCAGCAACAGTTCATTGCACAATATGACAGAAGTTTAACCCTTTCTAATTGATGTTGGCCAAAACCATATGAGGAAATGCAAAAAGAGCAGGCAGGAGACAGAAGAATACAGTAGATTATGTGTGCATTTGTGTTTAGATTAGTATTCAATGAATCTGGGTAGTAATAGGCTGATGGCTAAGCAGGAATGGGTTTGCAATAGAAAACAAAGGATTATGTGTTTTAATTTCCTATAAAACTTTTAAATGCTCATACACAAGTACAGATGTAACCTCTATTTCCATTGTCTTTGCTGGTTGAGTTCCTTGATTGCTGATTTGGATGTTTGGGGGAGAAGAAATGGAGGATTTTATCTTTCATAACAGATTCGGAATTAACAGAATGATCTCTTTAAGAAAAAAAAAGTTAATCTTTTGTCTCTGGCTCATTTTTATTTGAGTAAGGGTTTAACATTTAGATTTTTTTAAGTTCATTGGCACTTTTTCATAATCAAGCAGCTAACATAACATGAAAAGTTTGCAGACAACCAAAAACCAGAGTGAGAATGTCCTTGTTAAGTTCAAAGCATATGTTTAGATAGAATGACATTTTGCGGTAGGAGAAAAAGAAACCAGTTTAAAATAATTGTGCAAAATGGCATTAATATGAAGCTCAGTGCAGTGCAAAAATAAATATGGTACAGAATGCAGTAGAACATTGTGTTGTGTCCTATTTAAAATATTTATAAAAATTCAGCAATGTTGGTAGTACAAAATAATTATTGCATGTATGATGTAGAGTCCAGTTTTGAGTTCAACAGCTCAACAGTCTGATGGCAGTGGGGAAAAAGCTGTTGCAGAATCTGCTGGTCCTGCAGCGGATGCTAAAGAAGCTTCTTCCCAGAGGGGAGAGAGAGAACAGTCCATGGTGGGGGTGTGAGGGGTCACCAATGATGTTAATGGTTCAGGACAAGCAGTGATGGGATGAAATGTTTATAATGGAGGGAAGAGGAACCCCGATAATCCTTTGTGCTGTCCTCACCACTGTTTTCAAATTTGTCCAGTCTAAAGCACTGTACCTCCACACCACTCATTGAGACAGCTGGTAAGTATGCTCTCTATAGTCCTTCTGTAGAAGGTCGTATGGATGGAGGTGGTGCTGCAGGTGGTCCGGTGGTGCTTCTGTGCCATTTTGACAAGTGAGGTGGTGTTCATAGTCCAGATTAGGTTGTCTGTGCTGTGCACACGCAGGAATATGGTTCTGCTGACCACCTCCACAGCTGAGCTATTCATGAGAAGTGGAGCTTGGTTTGACCGTTTCTTCCTGAAGTCAACAATGATCTCCTTCTTCTCCACGTTCAGGATCAGGCTAATTTCTCTGCACTAGCCCCCCAGCTACCCCACCTCCTTTCTGTAGTCCCGGTTGTTGTAGTCTCTGATGAGGCCCACCACCGTATTGTAGTCTGCAAACTTCACAAAATGATTGGTGGTAAACCTGGGGATGCAGTCCTGTATTATCAGAGTGAATAGCAGGGGACTCAGGACACAGTTCTGACGGGAGGCTGTCCTCAGGGGGATGACATCAGAGTTGTTCTGTCTGACCCGAACTAACTGAAGTATAGCAGCCAGTTGCAAAGGGATGTGATGAAGACCAGATGTTCCAATTTTCCTATCATATGCTGTGGGATGATGGTGTTGAAAGCTGAACTGACATCCAGAATCAGCATCCACACATGGGGGTTCTTCTCCTCCAGATGTGCCATACTTAGGTTAAGGGTGGGGGATAAGGCGTCCTCAGTGGAGCAGTTCTGTTGGTAGGCAAACTGGAATGGGTTGAATCTTGGGAGCATCTGGAGATTATGTGTTCTTTTACCAGCCTTTTGAAGCACTTTATCATAATGGGAGTCAGTTCAACATGCCAGTAGCCATGAAATTAGGTGACTTGAGGCTTATTTGGGACCAGAATGATGGATGGAGATTTTAAGCATGCTGGCACTGTGGCTTGGTCCACCAAGATGTCAAAAGTGTATGTGAGGACACCAGCCAACTGACCTGCGCACCCCTGGAACACCCGTCCATGTAGGTTGTCTGGACCTGGAGTCCTCCGCGAGCAGACTCTCCTTAGAGTCTTCCATAAGTCTACTGTGTCAAGGCAGATTGCCCACTCTTCCTGACGGAGAACAGCTTTCACTGCTGGAGTGCTACTTAAAAGGAAGTTCTTTAGTTCTTCCATTTAGGAAGTCAGCATCAGCTACACCAACCAGGATGAAGGGTGAGTTGTATTCTGTAATTGCCCGTATTGTCATGATTTTCTTAAGAGATCTGACCCACATGCAGTAAACCACTCAGAGAACCAGGGTAAAAGTTTGAACCGGTTTATTGATGATACCAGCGGGGTAGGATTCAGGAAACACAGTAAACTAGTGAAACGGAACTGGAAGAGGGAAGGGAAGTTTCAGTGGTTAGTTCAGGATCCGTGGGAACTCTGAACGATGACTTTGGAGAGACAGAGAAAACAGGTCTCACATTAGTGGAGAAAACCTTCTTCCCAGAATCCAGTCGGTGTGGGTTTTTCCAGAGGTTGGGACTCGTTGGAGGGCGGACAGGTATAGACTTAGTTAGACCCTGAGGAGCTATTGAGTGGACTGTCACTTGGGAATCTAGAAGGACTTGAACGGAACTTGTGTAGGTTAATCCCCTGCTCAGTGTGAGACACAGCAATCCTTCCAGGGGGAGAGGGCCAAAGCATCCAGCTTGCAGGATGACTTGCCGAAAAACAAACACAAAAAACACAGTTAGGCTCAGTGAAAACAAAGACTCAGTTAGACTCAGCTAATCTCAGTTTGGCAAGAGTACCCAAAACTGGTAAACACTCTGGCGCAGAGGTAGTGACAGTCAAATAGTCCTCAGTGATGAGTCAACCA
Source organism: Cyprinodon variegatus (assembly GCF_000732505.1). Lineage (NCBI taxonomy): Eukaryota > Metazoa > Chordata > Actinopteri > Cyprinodontiformes > Cyprinodontidae > Cyprinodon > Cyprinodon variegatus. The sequence goes on from NW_015150882.1 coordinate 103,832, forward strand.
GCCGCAGGTGTGTGAGAGAACCAACTAGGACAGGGCACCACCTGGTGGTGGAGGAAGAGAAAGACACAAAAACACAAAAACACAACCCACACAAAACTGGATTCCTAACACTTATTCTCTGTAATTCTCCCTATTTTCTGACTGTGGCTCCGCTTCACTAACCTGATGGGATGGTTCAAGTTGGCTCTCGCTGTCCTCAGTGCCTCTTTGTCACCAGACTTGAAGGCAGAGTTCCATACTTTTACCATTTGTCTACCCTCCTCAGCCCTCCAGGGTTGTTGGTTGGGCTGGGTGATGATGTTCTTTGTAGTGCTGATATCCTCAATGTATTTGTTGATGTGGACTGACACAGTAATAGCATACTCATCAATGTTGATCTTGTTGTCACATGTTGCTGCAGCTTTGAACATGACTCGGTGAAAGCATTCAAAACAGTCCTGCAGCAGCATGGCATTCCGTCTGTCAGCCCTGTTAGACTTATTTGTCCTACTCTCTTGGATCTATGACCCCTATGCATCAGCTCTGTTTCTATATGATTGACAGGCACTTCTACGTATAAAACATTCTCAATACATACTGTACAGTCAACACGCTGAGCACCAGTCCTGTCCGACTCCTCCCCTGCTGGCAACATACCAGCCTACCTGTCGCGCTCGCCTTGTCCACCAAAAAGAAAGCGCTCAAGGAGAAAAAGCAAGGAGATGGTGTCCTCGTAAGCCCATTTCCGATTCTATAGGGTAGCTCAAACTGATCCGAGGCTACGTTGGATTCATTCCACCGTTCCTTGACACTTTAGCTTCATATTAACTAAAACTTGTAAATATCTCAGGTGGTTTTCCAGGTGCCTTCAAACATGCAGTTTTTTAGCCTCTCCTGAAAAAAGACAATATTGATCCTGGATCTTTATCTCCCCAGGCCTATCTCTAAATTAGAATTTGTATCCAAATTTTTGGAGAAACTGGTTTGCTTCAATGAAAACTGCATTTTAGAAAAATCTCAGTCTGGCTAGGCATAGCACCGAAAGAGCACTTATTTAAGTTTGACCTTTTTTTAACTGTCGACTCTGGTTGTCCTGTTCTTTTAAGTCTTTATATCTTTCAGCAGTCTTTGATACAATAGTCCAAATATTGTTGTCATGTCTTGTACACTTTGTGCGTAGCAAAGGTGTGGCTCTAGATGGGTTTTGTTCATATCTTAACGATAGGACATTCTTTGTTCACATTGGGTCTCACTCCTCGAGCTAAGCCCCACTTTTCAGTGGGGTTCCACAGTGTTCAATCCTTGAACCTCTCCTCTTTTCTTTGTATTTGTTGCCACTTGGCCGCTTGGTGAGTCCCCTGCATTGTGGGCCTTTGGGCCTTGGGCATGAAGCACTCCAAAGCTACATAAACAATTGAGAGTAGTTGTATTTACGAGTCCATAAAAAAACACTCAATGACTGTAACTCCAGCAGGCGCTAGCGGTAATAAACTAATCTATTGGATTGATGTAAACTAGGCGGCATACTTTAATAGAAATCTCAGAGGTTGCAGCTATCAGGCAGCCATCTTTAATACCCAATATTAAATTAGCAAATATTTTCCCACCTTTTCAATAATTCAAAATGCTGTGCCTGGGTTGTAAAATCTCACTTTCCCCTTCAGCTTGCTTGCTGAGTGACTTTGAGGGAAGCTCTCTGGAAAAAAAATCAGTTTGCATGGCCTTCACTGCATTATGTATCGTAAAGACAACTATCCTCATGAATTGGAAAAGTAAGGATAAACTCAGCATGAATCAGTACAGAGATCTGTTGTTGGATCATATTAATCTTGAGACAGCATCTGCATCCCCATCAGACCGATCTCTCTGGGCTCCCTCCATAACTTACTGTAGTGGGGCGCTGTGGGGCGCGTCCTACAGGGCCCGGGGGCTGGTTCGGGGGTCCTTGGGTCCTGGAGGGCTCGGGGGCGCTCGGAGTGGGTGCCCCGGGCGGCTGGGGCCTGGCTGGGACTCCTGCCTGGTTGTCGGGCGCCCCTGGGGCCTCGGATCCCTGGGGCCCAGGGCCGGATTTACTTCAGGGTGGCTGGCTGCCGGCGGAGCCTGTGGACTTGCCGCCGCAGCTCCCCGGGGTGCCGGGATTGCGGTGGCTGGGGGACTTCCTCAGGGCTGTCTCTCCTCCTCCCTTGGTGGGGGTCTGATTTCCGGGGCTGGCCACTCCTTGGTGCCTTTGCTCTTGGGGTCCCTTTGGGCGTCTGGGGCTTTGGGTCTCCCGGCGCTTGACCCAGTGCTCTGGGGGGGCGCCTCTTCAGCTCTCCACAACCACTATCGAGCATTTTTTCTATGGATAAATTTACATGCACAAATGCACTCTCATAAACAACTACAGGTGCTTGGTTCCAGGTACTCAGAGATTCACTTCCATACAGAAAGCCCACACTCCTATCTTCAGGTACCACAGAGTGCAGGTCAGACTAATTAATACTACTTCAGCGATAGTTTCAAGGTGTTGCTTTATTGTATGTCTCCTACTATGTCTTTTGGTTGTGCTGTTCTTTTTGCATCTCGTTGCAGGTGATGAAGCAGACTGAAAATGTTTTATGATTATCTCCTTTCTATCTCCTCTTTCTTTCATTTTTTTCTCTTTTTTTTCTTCTGTTTTTCTGTTCTATTTACATTGCAGTGTCCATATTAACTGTAAAACTCCCTGCATAATTATAATAAAGCAATTTATATGCAGGAAACAAGTGGAGCAATATGGCAATTGCCATACTGCTACACTAGTGAAAGTAAAATCTGTTGGGCTCTTTTTGGCATCAAGACAATTATACTTATTGCAACATTGCCAGACAGGACACTTTAAAAAAAAATAATAATAATGCAAAATGCTAATAGCAATTTTAAATGTTTTGTAAATGTGTCAAGTATTATGAACATTAATGTAGAGAGTTTAGAAACCATCAAAAAATGTGTTAGTTATAAGCTTATCTTGGAAGAGAAGAGCCAATGCATACATTCTAGAAGTGGTTGAGTTGAAAGAACCAACAGTTTGGTGATGTTTTTTATTTTTTTATTTATTTTTTATTTTTTTTTGTTTCCTGTCTAGCAATGTGGCAATAGGAATAATTGTCTTGATGCCAAAAAGATACCCCAACAGATTTTACTTTCACAAGTGGAGCAGTAGGGCCATCGCCAAATCTTTATTATAATTCATGCAGTGAGTATCACAGATTTTATGAACACTGCAATGAAAGGAAGATGAGATAAAAGGGGAGATAAAAGGGAGATAATGATAAAACATCTTCAGTCTGCTTCATCACCTGCAAAGAGATGTAAAAAGAACAGCACAACCAACGGAGCCCAGGCCCTGCAACAGCCACAACCAAGCCCCCGGACCAGGCGGCTCGCTCTTGCAGGCCCCAGACTCTGGGTGGCAGCCGGAGAAAAGGGGTGTGAGAAGACCCCGAAGCAAGCTCCTGCGTTGACTCCAATAGGCAATCCCGTTCCCCAAGAGCTCCCCCAAAGGGAGGGGCCCTACCAGTCGCACCATGTCACCACCATTTTTTTTCGCTTCTGCTGATATTTAGTCATTGTATTTCCGAATTATTATGCTGGAGAGCAGAAGTAACAATGTCTTCAGGACACTGATGCATAGGCTACTACTCATCTTATAGTTCAATTTATCATGCGCACTTATGCGTGTGCTATTTTCCAATCTATGCTCACATCAAACATTAACACCAACACTAAAACCATTTGTACAGATCTTATAAAAGGCTCCCTCCTAAACAGACTGATGTGTCATAACTTAAAATGGAAAATTTTAATCTTTGCAGTTATTTTCCTTTTTCACTTTCATTTCTTACTCACAAAAAAACTGAAAAATAGTAATAATAAAAAACAACTGGCTTAAAAAAAAAAAAAAAAAGCCATTTGTCATAATTTCCCAGCGTCGCTGGCTTTGGACAGAATGAGAAAGTGGTGGCAGCACTTGAGCATGTGATGGTACATATTAAACCTGCAGCTCCACCCAACCTTGAGAGAGGAGGTGGCTAAGAGACAGTGTGACGTGGAGGTGATCGAAGGCCCAGGGGGGGGGGGGCTTTAACACAGGGCTGTGAGTCTGGTCAGTGTAGAGGCCTGCTTGTCTGACTGGTCTCATTACTGCAGGACAAAAGCCATTCCTTACATACAGACAGTTACACACCAGGCTCAATGAGGCTGAACCAAGAGTCTGACTGGAGGTGTGCGTGATGGTGTGGTTTGACTTTTACTTTGCTTTTTTTTTTTTACATGAATTTAGAATATTAATGGAGCCTGCTTCTTTCCCTCTCTCTCATTTCACCAGGTGGGTAAAGGTCATCACAACAACTACAAAACCTAAAGACATAATCAGCATGAAAGAGAGGCTGAAATGAGAAATTTGTTTATTTTTTTTATTTATTTGTCCATCTGTATCTGGTCTGTTCCCTTGTACACTATGTCTTATATTTTCCAGCGAAAGTGAATTAAGTATTGAAAAGACTGTGTTAAATAAGCTCTGATATAGTACTAAAATTAGTTTTTCGATTAGAAGCAAAGAAAAAAGGTCTTTAATTATTTGAAAAAACGATTGAATTCTTCCATGGGATGTTAACTAAATCAAGGAGTGAAGTTAATTTGAGGAGTCATAAACACTTTAACTCCTTTTCACAAAACTAATAAACTATTCGTTGAAAGTAATGATAAAATTGTGTTGCTTGCTAATCAGATTTATCATTTTATGTTGTTTCAGTGTCATTTTTGTTGTTATTGTTGTTTTTGTCATAATTACAGTCATAGGGAAGTCATATTTAAATGTCAAATCATTCTGGCTTAACTATGTATATAAATGTACTTTTTATCAGACAATATTGTCCAAACGTTAGAAAATTTCTATTTTCAAAGAAACTTTTCTTAAAATCTGTGTTTTTTATGTTTTTTGTTATCTTATGCAGGCCAGTTAGTTATATGTCAGTTTGTACACCTATATTCGACCAATCATATATCAACGGGCATCTGTTCATTAAATTTTTTCGGTCATAGCATGTTGATTCATATGTCACAGCTAATATGGGGAACAGTTGAAATAAGAAATAAGAATCATTATTTGCTTTACCATTGAGTTACATCCCAGGGTTCGCAGGGATGGACGTCTGTGTCTTCAGCAGGCATGGAGCTAACAGAACTGGTAGCGTTGCGAGGCAAGGGCTCAAACATGTACGGCTGCAAGTCTTCTACACCAAACGAACTCATGCTGCTCTGACTTCCTCTTCCACACAACATCTTCGTCCCCGCTTTCCTCCTCTAAATAAAAGTATTCATGACGGAGGAGACTCATCCAAGACCTCAGACACATACATGTTTCAGCTGTCCATATCGTTCCTTGACAGTGTTGTTTCTAAGTCACCAATTTAGTGCTACTTGGTCCCAATGTAATTTCCCATTGGGAACCTACTAGCACTAAGTTGCTAGTAGCCACAACAATCCTGCCCTCTTGATAAATGACCAATCACATTCAATTTATTCACTTGTGTAAAGTTGGGCACACAGAAAACGGTTGGAACAGTCGCTTCCCAATGACTTTAAAGGTGGAAATTATATTTTAAAACAGACTCAGGCTGGTTGGAATACCTTTTTTCCTCTAAATTAGCGAAATAAACTTTAACACAAACTGCACCACACTACATGAGGAAGTAAAATAAATTGACATGTACAATTTTCTTATAGCCCTTCTCTCATGATCTCTGCACTGATGCTTGTCTGATTCCTTACTAGACACACCTGCTCAGCTCCGTCCCATTCTCATTACTATTCATCTGATCCACCTGCACCTATCAGTATACAACCAGCCTTCAGACCAAACACCAGTGCCAGGTTATTTTGGGCTATTTTGTGATATTTATTGCAGTGTTAATTGCTTATTTCTTGACTGCTTGATTTCTGATGTGTGTCTGCCTCTCGATGCCTCCATGTTTTTCCTGATCAGGATCTGATTGTCTGCCTGCTCATTGCTTAACCTGAAATTGTTTCTCGACCTCTTCCTGTATTTCCCTCTGGTGCTTCATTGAACTTCTGATCACCTGGCTGTGACCGTGGACTTCGCCCCCTACTTCAGATTCTGGTTTGTCCTCCTGTTACTCCTGACGACTTTTGTCTTCATGGCTCTGATATTCTGCCTGTCCATGGATCATCGTAACTCAGCTGGAGCTCTCTGGGACTTCTTGGCCAGTGACAGCAACATCAGTGCTGCTATGAAATGGCTCGAACTTAGCCATGTGGTTCTTCCCAGATTGACTAAGAGAAGGTTAGCGACTATTACATTTGTGCTGTGTTTGCACAAATTTGTGATGTGTATGCACAAAGAGGAAGGGGGGCTTTTCACTAATTTAGAGAATTGGAATGTTTTCAAACCAATTCACAATGCAAATCCATGAAGTAAATAAAACACTATTTGGCCAAATAATGTTTTATTAATTGATTTAC
>NW_015150882.1:111591-117850 GCF_000732505.1 Cyprinodon variegatus
GTTCTATCTCTAATTGTGCCAGATCTGCAAACCTTTTGTCCATGTCCATGTGGAAGGCTTGAGTTTTCATCCAGCTGCAGCTTAGCAGGCAGGCTCACAGCAAGACGGGGATTATTCTTGTCCGTTTGGCTCACACCAAGGGATCCATAGGAGACTTCCTCCTCCAGTCTGGCTCTGTAGGTTTGAAACTCAAGAGAAATGAGTTGCAAAACTTTTGTTTTGCAGCAGTGTGGTTCTGAAAAGTCAGCCATCATGACCCATCATTCTGCAGATCTGGGCCTTTTTGGGCCTGGGTCTCCAATGTGGTGGACTCTTCCGATGTGGACCATGAGGGAGCTTCATAGGAAAGAGAGTGAAATCTTGCGAGCTGTCATCTTTAAGCCGGTCTTTAAGTCATTGTACTCCTCACACTGTACAACTAAACCGCAGTGTTTAGTTGTACAGTGTGAGTTCACAGCTCACAATTTATGTTCGGCCCGATGCTCTGATGCGATTTACCTGCTCACGCTGTATGACTAAAGACTACATCGGACTGAGCTCTGCAGTGAGATGGAGCTACTCTGACTCGTCTATCAGGAAGCCAAATAAATAGCAGAGGAATATTTGCTCACTAGAGTGAAATTTGCTGCCTTGGCATATGTGCAATTTTGTTCTAAAGGCCCTATAAAGAAAAGGCATATTTGACAAATTTGGACAAAGAGATGTCTGAGCAAATATCTGAATTTCTCTGTTCTGATCATTACACCTTAATTTCATCCATGTAACACAGTAATTTCTTTCCAGGGGTTTTTCCACTAGCTGTTGATAGTGGTGATATTCATGGGCTAAATCACAGGATGTCTAAACATGGTTACATTTGTGAACCTTCATTTCCCATTCATTTCACTACTAAGCTGCTCATTCACTGTCAGAAAAGCTATAGGTATCGAAAATTTCGCTTTGTATTCACTCTTTCCTAGTAAATCAACAATAGAATTTATAGTTCTCCTCATTTATAAAACCAAAAATAATAATATGTCAGAAATCTGATTGTTCAGAGCATAAGGACTACTTGCAGATTAAGAAATTCTACTAACCAAAGATAGAATTAGACATATTTATTTTGTTGTTTTGTATACTCAAGTGTAAAAAAAAAAGAAATTTAATTAAGAACAGCTCTCTAGACAATTTCATTTTTTAAAGTGCAGCCTTGATAAGGTAAGCAGCAGTTGTTGAGCTGCTACTACTGCCTCCAGCTCCTGAAGCACTCGCTTCTCCTGGCTCAGGGGAGGAAGAGGAGGAAGAGGGGATGATGATGATGGTGCTGCATCTTTAGATCCCGAAGATTCCCTGGGAACAGTCTCAGAGGAGCCTCTATTCACGCAGAGCTCTTTATTTCTATTGGCGCTGTACAGCATCAGCCCACCGCCCAGGTCAACAGCACAGTACTGCTGGATGCAGCCAAGACCCCTCAGGATGATGGCACAGCAGTTACATATCCCCTTTTTTCGAAGATAGTTCGAATCCGGAATTATCCATTTTGTTTTCCAATGAGCGGACATTGGAGAGCAGCACTGATGGAAGTGGTGGTCAGTGGGGATCTCTCTTTATCTTCGCAGTTCCCCCTCTTCAGCCTCACTTTCTCCGTCTCGCACATCTCTTCCCCCGTCCGTTATTTTCCACTGTTGTTTAGTTGACATCCGTCCGTAGCACTCTGCAGCTTTTTAAACAGACAAAAATGTCTGTATTTAAAACACTTTGTGACTGTAGCTCCAGCAGGCATTAGCAAATCATAGATGTGGGTTTGATGTCTAGATTGTATCATTTTAAGCGGCATATTTTGTGAAATTGTCGAGAGGAGCTGCTCTTGGCCGCTGCCTTAGGGCGCTGCCATGGTAACAAGATAAAAGTAGTTACTAGCATTTAGTATAGGATGCAGATCATTTACTTAGGGTTCTCTCTTAAGTTGGCAGCATTTTTGATCAGCTGAAGGCTTTTAACTACAGTTTGTGGACTTCCCAACACTAAAGAATTACAATAGTCCAGCCTTGAAGCAACAAATACATAGACTAGTTTCTAAGCATCACCCTTGGACAGGATATTTCTAAATTTTGCAATATTCCGCAGATTAAAGAAGGAAATGCTAGAAACCTCTTTGATATTGGATTTAAATGACAGGTCCTGATCAGACATAACACCAAGATTTTTTACTTTTTTATCTGAGATCAATTTAATCCCATCAAAATTAAGTGACTGACTAATTAGTGTCTTTTTCAAAGACTCTGGTCCAAAGACTATAACTTCTGTTTTGTCTGCATTCAGAAGCAGATAGTTTAGAGTCATCCAGGTATTTATGTCTTAAAGACATGGCTGTAATCTATGTAATGGGTTAGCTTCATCTGGATTATAGACAGATATACCTGAGTATCACATGCTGTCTAATCATTCTACGATTGGGAGCATATATATATATATATATATATATATATATATATATATATATATATATATATACTAAAGAGAATTGGTTCTAGCACCGGTCCCCCTTAGTTACTCCACTGATAAACCTGAAACATGAGGAAGATTTATCATTAACGTGAACAAACTGAAATCGGTCAGATAGATAAAATTTAAACCAGTCTAGTGCTGTTAATTTATTTCCTACAAAATATTGAAATCCCTTCTAAGAGAATATTATGATCAGCTGTATTAAATGTAGCACTTACATCAAACAGGACAAGTACATATAAAAGTCCATTGTCTGCAGCCAAACATGGAGGCTGAAGAAAACTGGTTTAGAGAATCAAGCCTAAAAATGCTAAGAGAAAATCATCACTACCATGCAAGATTATATATCTCCAATATTATGAATTGTCTTCTTGCTGAAATCGCCATACGAATAAACTTGCCTTGCCCTAAAATTATGCTTCTATCTCCTTAAGTCCTAGTTGGTCTCGACAGAAGGCTGCTCACTTTGAGCCTGGTTCTGAAGGAAGTTTCTTTCTGTTAAAAGGGAGTTTTTCCTCTCCACTTCCACTTCATGTGTACTTACTGTAGTTTGAGTAATGCATAAATACAAAGTAAAATCCTTGCTGCAAGCTCATCTAGAAGTAGTATGTTTTTTTTCTCTGTGCTTCAGATAATCATTGACCATGACCTGTACATTAAAAGAAATGAAATGCAAGTAAATCCAAAGAGATTTTGAAAAAACGGTGGCAGTAGTGATAAAATGGGAAAAGGCTAAGGTATGCATATTTTTGCAATGAACTCTGCATCCTAAATCTACCTTTTCTGACAACATATAAAAATATGGGGTTGATATTTTCCCTTTCTTTTCTGTGTCACCTGACCTAACTTGTTATCATCTGTGTGGTTTATTCAGACCCAAATTAGCTCATGCACATGCTCTTTCTTTCTGCCCACATCTCTGGCTGTTGTGCTATTCCTGCTTATTTCCAAGCTTTTATATCCATTCTCCCCCATCTCGCCCGGCTCTGTTTTCTCCATAATGTTGTTCATAACAAAGGTTAAATGGATTATCCAGATTCTTGTGGCAGCCAGCTGTAGCAGCGTTTCGTCTCTTGCTACCCTCTGTAAACTGCAAAGAATCATTAACTGGGTCTTATCACCTAATCCTAATGCTATCAGAGAAGGGACACACAAACATCTGGTTACTAATAACTGAGGTGCTTAGATGGCCCAAAGAGAATTCAAATGTTAGGAGGTGGAAAACACAAGATACCAGAGTTGCAGGAAGCTATAGGCCACTTCTAATAAAGCAGAAAATGGAAAGAAATCAGACAGGTGGAATCTTATGACTGCTTTCCAAATTTTTCCTCTTTAAAATCCTAAGCAGACATAACTGTAAAAGTTTTGGTCCATAGTCCCACCCTCAGACATGATTTAATTGCTCTAGCAAACTTCTTGCTCACTAACGAGGCAGATCAATCTATCAGACTCTCCCAGACAGTGTATGGGTAACAGCTGACATGCTGTACTTCCATTATGTGTGTTTTCTTAAAGGCCTAAGTTTGCAGAGCGAGGAAAGGTAAAAAGTGATGCCTCTCTAGCCCAGCCTGTGATGCTTCACATTATTTTCTTAACTTCTCAAGAGAGTGGCTTGGATTTATTTGCTGTAAAAAGTGAGAAAAAGTAGTTTTAGGATATTATTAAGCAAGTAGGTGCAGTCCAAAAATTCTTCCTTGCAGCCATTTCACCAAGATTATGAACCCCTCTGTTTTAGTTGTTCCAAGTGAAAGAACACTGCATACAAGGTGGTGATGGCAATGGGAATCTGACAAACCAGGATTTCAAACTCTAGCATCTTGCGCTTTGGAGGTGCATCAGAGGTTTAAAAGCTCAAAAAGCAGCACCTTAAAGCTCAAAAGGCATTAGGATGCATCACAGGACCTTCCAATGCACCTATCCATGATAAACTTTCCATTTTAAACAAAATCCTGTGAATCTTAAAACACTTTGTATCTTAATGCGGCATAATTGCATTGTTTTCCATAGAAAAGGTTTAGGCTACACATCTTTGTAATGATTCCAATACTGTAAGTATATCAAAGCGAAGATCAAGAAATTTGTAAAGATCATGAGTGGTTAAGTGATGATATATGGGTAATATATCATTAAGGTAGCCATGAAATAAACACATTCAAAAAATTGAAAACTTAATTTGTTTCATAACAGTCCCCAAAAAAACAAACAAACAGTAAACATGCTTGTTTCCTTTCATGAAAACTTCAGCAAAAGCAAAGCAAATTTAACGGGGCAGATGTAAAAGGTATATTTGTCAAATATAATGTTAGCGAAAGGAAGCCAAATAAGTAGAACTCAAGGAAACAGAGGTGAGATTGTGGCAAAGGGGGCATGAGGAAGAGGGAGGGAGGGAGGCAGGGAAAAAAGCAATTGCCAAGAGTTGAAATTAGGATGGAGACCATACCTGAGAATGAATAAATGCACTTTGCAGTCCCCTTAATATGGTTATCCAATTAACTCTGAGGCGTAACATGGCAGTGCCAGAGATTGGTTACGGCATCAGTCAAGCCATCCACAGTCAAATTATCTGGCATCCAAAGCGGATCAAAACGGAAAAGTGCTTGATTGAATTTAGAAAGGGATATCTTGTAAAAATTAGAAATAAAAATAATTATGTCTTTGTTTTGGTGGGTGTGCATTTACATTTCAGAGGCTTTTTTAACTCGGTGCTGGAAACGAATCCGGATGACGCAAGAACATGCTTAAACCAATTGGATTTATTTTAAGTTTCTTCTCACCTCCTCTTCCTTTAACTCTCTTTCCTTTGCTCACTCTTTGCTCCTATCATCTTTCAGACATCATACTTTATTAGACTTAGACAGATTTATTTTTTCATTTTGTATACACGTATGTAAACAAAAAGAAATTTGTTTAAAACGGCAGCAGAGAGAACAGTCCATGGTGGGGGTGTGAGGGGTCATTTATGATGTTACGGGCTCGGGGCATGCAGCGCTGGGATGAAATGTCCTTTATGGAGGGAAGAGGAGCCCCCATGATCTTCTCTGCTGTTCTTACTACACTTCTCACCTTCTTCCAGTCTGAGGCGCTGCAGCCTCTACACCACACAGTGAGACAGCTGGTCAGAACGCTCTATATTAGGCATCCCCAAAGTCCTCGAGAGCCGCTGTCCTGCAGGTTTTAGAGGTTTCCCTGCTTTAACACAGCTTATTATGATGCAGTTAATCAGCTTTCATTTAAAACCAGCTGTGCTGGAGCAGGGAAACCTCTAAAACCTGCAGGACAGCGGCCCTCGAAGACCGACTTTGGGGATGCCTGCTCTATATTTCACTATATGACTTCCTGTTTGGATTAACTGAGTGTTGTTGCTGTCCAGACGATCTCCATCTGAAGTGAAGTTATTTTTTCTGTGATATCTCTGTATCTAAGTAACTCTAACTAAACAGAACTTCTGCTGCACTTTTCTACTGAGGACTTGTCAGTTTCACACAGTTTTATTGCTGATAGTAAGGAGTAGCTAGCCTAGGCTAGCACTAGCTTAGCATCGCTATGGCTTCTCTCACTCCCTCCCTTGACTCTTTTCCAACTCTTCCTTCTTCCAACATGGGCTACATTAATAATTGGCAATCCTTTTGGGGAAAGCCTGGTCTGATTCGTAGAGACGGCCTCCATCCAACTTTGGATGGTGCAGCTCTTCTTTCTAGGAATCTGGGCACATTTACTAGTCGTCCAAATCCCTGACCACCCAGGGTGCAGACCATGAAGCAGAGTCGTAGTT
>NW_015150882.1:120041-126046 GCF_000732505.1 Cyprinodon variegatus
GCTCCTGACAGCTCCAGCGTGTCCCTTAGGAGTCCTGGCTCAATGGAGTAGAAAGCACTGCAGAAATCAAAGAACATGACCCTCACTGTACACCAACCGTCCGAGGGCCTTCATTAGGTGTCAAGTCAGCACTACCTGCCTGTAGCTGCTAAAGTCCTTTGGATGTTTTGTCTTTGGCACTGGTACCACACACAAGGTCTTCCACACAGTTGTGGTACTTGTCCCAGCCTCAGGCTTAAGTTAAACACGTAGAACAAGATGTCACACAGTTCATCAGCAAAATATCTCAGAAGCCTGAAGCTGATGCCATATGCACCCACAGTCTTTGGCACCTTGATCTTTTGCAGCTCATTCTCCAACTTTGTTGTTGAAAGGGAAAGGATGGATGTTGGGATCCTCAGGCTTGCCCACCAGTGGGCGCCGAGGATCCTCTTCTGTTCTGTGTTTATTTTCCCTTAGGGCTGGAGTTACTGCTGGGATCTGGAGATTACCCTCTGTCTCCAGCAGAGTGCGCCGTGGGTCTCCTAGGGCTGGAATCTTCCTGCACACCTGTTGCTAATCCTCTCATCAGGAGACCTCTCCTTTATAAGCTCCTGCCAGACCTTGCTTCCACGGCGCAGTGTTGATCTTAGTTGGTTAGCTTCCAGAGTCTATGTTCTTGATCGAATCTTGGTTGTCTCTAGTGTGAGATTCTGATTCTAATCTCTCCTTTGTCTGTGCATCACAGGAAACCTGTCTCTGGTCTGAGGCCCAGGAAGAGCTGCCCCTCTGGAACCCTGTCTCTGGTCTGAAGCTCTGGAAGAGCTGCATCACAGGAAACCAGTCTCAAGCCTGAAGCTCTAGGAGAGCCTAACCTGCTAATCTGCCCTGGTGAGCCAACCCGAAGATTCCTACGTGGATGTAACCTAAGACTTCTATGTGGAGTTTCCCTGGAGGTTCCTACGTGGAATCAGCTTCAAGAATCCTATGTGGATTTTCCCCCGTTGTTCCCTGCTAAGAGCTGGAAGCTCAGCCTGAAGAATCCTTCGTGTTTTTCCCCTGTTTTTCTCTTCAGTGAGCTGGAAGCTCAGCCATAAGAATCCTTTGTGCCTATCCCCTGTTGTTCTCTGCAGTGAGCTGGAAGAATCTTTTGTGCTTATCCCCTGTTGTTCTCTGCAGTGAGCTGGAAGCTCAGATCAAGACCAGCCAAGCTAGTATGAAGCTAGATGCTTAGCTTGCTCATGAACTCTGCTAACCTACAATCTCCAGTGAACCTGCTCCTCTGCCTGAACCAGTTCCAGTTTCATCTTTCATGTTGTGCTTCAATAAACTCTTTTGAACTTTTACCCAGTCCCTCCGTGTGTTCTGCATTTTGGGCTTAACTCTAGAACCCATCATGACAATGGAGGGGTGGGCCGTGGGATGCAATCCTTTGGAGTGGGGGGCTGTATGGTGGTTTGGAGCTGGGAGTTCTTTATCTTCTTATCTGACATAAATTCTTAAATAAGCTTGAATGGAAATNCTCTCTGAATTAGTTATCAATTCATCCATCACAAAATCTAAAATCTCGTATCACTTTCCTTATTTGACCCCTTCTTTCCTCTGCATTACAGCTCAGCAGAGGCTGAAGAGAAACTTAATTTGAACTGTGAAGTTTCTTAAGAATTTTTGGATGCAATTAACTGAAACTGTAATTTTCCTCAGTACTTTCCACTTTCATTGTCACTTTTCTGTTCTGTTCCCCTTTATTTACCCCCACACAAACCCACACACACACACACTAACACACCTCCCGCCACCTCACCCCAATTAACTCAGCTGCGAATTTATCACCCAGGGGGAACCCCTCAAAACGGATGGTGCTTTGGGGAGGCAACGGAGAAGAATTTGCATTAATCACTGCTCTATTTTTCATCACAAAGAGAAAAAAGAAAAGCTTTCTACAAAAGAAGCTACCAAGTGAAAGAACATCCCATGAAAAACACTATACACAAAATTGTTTACTCTATCCTCAGCTCCATAGCAGAAACCTCATGGGAATGTCATTATGAAAACACGAGAGAAGAGCAATACAGTTGAGATAACACCCGGGCACAAATACCATGGGAAGAGTAAAATGTAGCTCATCAGAGAAGGGAGATGTTTCTCTTTGTGTTTGCTTGTGTGTCCTGTGTAAGATGTTTCTCCATGTCTATACACAGGAGTGCTGTCATAAAGCACTGATTTAAATTTCAAAAGAGGAAAATGCTAATTTGAGGTTTATTACCTCAGGCCATATTTTATATGCTAATCAAAATACATCTTTAGAGGAAAATAAAAAGATTGTCACTCCTGGAAACCATGACCTCACTTGTGCTAACTTTATCATTGTTATTATGGTTTGAAAATTCAAACTAAGATAACATAAATGACCAAACAAGTGTTTGTGTTTTAACAACTGTACATTTATATTTAAGACTGCAGTATATCCTAGCTCCTCACAACACCTATTTGACCCAACTGTTCAACTCAATTCAATTCAGTTTATATAGCACCAATTTAAAAACACGTCATCTCAAGGCACTTTACAGTTCACCAGATCATACAGTCAAATTGCTTCAAAGTTTTCTATCTAGGGAGAACCATTTGATTGCATCGACCCATTGACTCAAAGGCAATCCCTCTCACTAAGCATGGTTGTAGTGAAAGTGGAGAGGAAAAATCCCTTTTAACAGGAAGAAAACTCTTCTGAGGCAGACTGGGGTTCAAGGAGACAAAAGCAGAGATACAAAAGGCAACTGTAAAAGGCGGCCCCGACCAGGAAACACAGACCCAGGCAGGGCGAGCTCAGAGCCAACTTCTGTGTAAGAGGATGAAGAGAGCACATCTAGCCAGTCACAGTCAGTCAAACAGAGCGTCACTGAAAAACATGTTGAAAAGGTTGTGTATAATTTGTTTTATACAATATGATACAACATAACTGTGCATTATACGGAGGCCACAAAAGAACAATAAATGAGAAAAAAAAGGAATGCCATAAGTTAGGTACAGTAAGTTCCCTTTTTGGCAAATATAATGTCTTTCTTTTTGAGAATCTGAGATTGGTGATATGCTGTACAAACAATACATTGTCATTTATATATTTAAGTTTTTAAACTTAGTCAAACATCTGTTTTGTCAAACAAACGGGATAATTGATTAAAACACTAATCTGTGAAAGATCACATTCTCTTCTGGTTCAGTTTAAAAAGTATATCTTCCTATAAATATATATAAACTATATCTTTTAAAAAATTCTACTTGGACAAAAGACCTGTCTCCTTATTCTTTCCTAAAGTAATTTTTTTTTTGTCTCAAGTCACATGAAATCACAGGTAGGTATGTCTGTCTAGACCTTGCTTCCCTTTGTGCTCAATTTCTAAGGTTCGTCCTTCCAAGGCTGGATAACTGCTGGATATCACATAACAACGTTTGTTTCCAAGTTCTCATAAAACTAAAGGATATTTTTCTCCTGTTAGCATTTTAGATTATAGTTGTAATAAATCTCAGCCCAGCTTTCTCAAAGGTGTGCATCTACAGTACTTGATTATTGTGTAAGCTCATCCAAACACCGTCATTCTCACCTAAACAAATAATAAAATAGAATATAAAATAAAAGCAGACTCGGAAATAACATGATGTAATTATACCACTGAAAGCACATGCATTCCATGCTTCACCTTCCCTCAATGAAACGTCTCACCTAATCCAGAACTATACTGTAAATAATTTTAATCGGCTTAAGCAGAAACATCACAAGAGATCAATTTTAAATCAATAAATAGAAGCAAATTTTCATTGTGATTCATATTTTGAGCATTACTAGGTTCAAAGGGATTTGGAAGAAGAACTATACTGAGAAAAAAAGGCAAAATCCTGCCAGTATATTACAGTCAATGACACTGAATTGGAATGACAAAATATAGACTTGTTATATAACTTCTGGGAAGGTCTGTTCTTCAGCTCCAGTCTCTTTTTCAATGAGTAATTATGTTTTGCTATGTTGACTGAAGAAAGAGAGAGAAGTGTTGATTTTGCAATTTAATCAATTTTACCAATGGCTGCATAGGAGTGAAATTAATATAATTGTTTTTTTTAAATCTTACAGCAATTTTTTGAGTGAAATTGATGCTTACCCTTAAAAAAATAAATGTTAATAAAAATAAAATGACCAAATTTAAATCTTTTAACATATGTATAGATTTTCATATATCTCAATTACTATTTCTTTCATATAATCTACCTTTTGTTTTATTAAAACAGATGCAACAATCAGAAACTTTGCTGCTGTTTTTCATTCATCAAGATTATTATCAATTTTAGCTCCTTCCTTCTTTATTTCTTCCTCTCATTAAAAATTTGGGAATATGAAGTTCTTCTTGCATATCTGTCAGTCTGCAATGAAAACACCAGTTTGTTTTGCGTGGAACTTACAATTTGTGTTATGTAATTCTGATCACTGTTAAGTCAATTATTATGCTATGAAGGCAAAATCTGATTGAATTTCACATGATGCATCAGGTATATCCCAGTTCTCTTACTCAGATCCAGTGTGGGAAATGCAGACTTTGTCCATGAAACTAAGGCAAAACATAAAGAATGTCAGTTGAAAATGCATGTTTAGGAATAAATCATTCAATAATTCTGCAGAATAATAAAAAATTCAGGCGTTGCATTTGACTGAAAATAACAAGAGGTGATGTGGTATCTGCAGATTTCTTCTTGGCAAAGGTTGCCTTCGATCTTTAACTGCTTCATATAACTTGGCTTGTGTTTGCTGTAGCTTTACAATATTAACCACAATGATCTCTCTTTAGATGAATATTTTATTATCGACTTCGGTAAATGTTTGCACATATTAAATCAAAATCACCTCTGACATCTTAGGGTCTATTCACTCTCCTGGTCCAGTGCAGGGATATATTAAAGTAAGAATATTAACATCATCATTTGGCTTTCTTAAAGATATTTTAAAATGGGCCAAACAACAGTTCTGAATTTCTGTTTTGGGGACAGTATTACTCGATTATTAAGCTCTTTGAGATAAGAAAAACATCAGTCTTATGTGTTTCTGTTGCTACTTTAGTGATAAGATGCGTCTGCACACCTGCACTTGTTCACTACTTCAACTATTATCAATTATCTTTTATTATTTTTCTCTTCTTCTACCCAAATGTTCTGTGAATCTGACATCCTCTCTCTAATGACTTGGGGTTTTATTTACATCTAGAGACGAGTCTCACAAATAAAAACCTTTCCAAAGGTTTGTTGAGGAAGCACTGTTACTCTATCTGTGTAAGGTTAACTAGCAACTTGAAAATAGACGTCATATTTTTCAGAATAAAATCACTGGCTTTTTATTTGAAAATAATGAGGTTGGGAGATATTATCTAAGAGAGATTTTTTTTTTTGTTAGGATCCTTTTTTTCCCCCCATCACCTGCATTGAGTCCAGGGGGCATCCAATCACAGAGCTGGGCTCCATGATGAGCTCAGGTGAATACCCATGTATTTCACAGTCCACTATCTCAATGTCCTTTCCCTGGATGTTCACTGGTGTCAGTGGGGTGGATCTACTTCTGTGAAAGTCCACCACTGCCTCCTTGGTTTTCCCTGCAATATTCAGGAGGTGGTTCTGCTGGAACCAGTCCACAAAATCCTGAGTCCACTATCTGTACCCTGAGTCACCCCTACTTGTGATGAGGCCAACTATGGCAGGATCATCAGAGAACTTCTGGAGGTGGCAATATGTGGAGTTGACAGAGAAGTCTGCAGTGTAGAGTGTAAAGAAGAACAGTGCATGCATTTTACCCTGTGGGACCCCGTACTGCCAACCAACCTTTCTGAGATACAGTCCTATGCCCTCACATACTGTGGGCGTCCAGAGAGGTAGTCGAATATCAACTAGGACATTTGCTGCTCCGCTCCTGACAGCTCCAGCGTGTCCCTTAGGAGTCCTGGCTCAATGGAGTAGAAAGCACTGCAGAAATCAAAGAACATGACCCTCAC
>NW_015150882.1:129342-131416 GCF_000732505.1 Cyprinodon variegatus
ACTGATCTTTGGCATCATTTTTATGGGGATAGAGAGGATATCCTCCCTTTCGAGCCACCACCCTCAGCTCCACGCCAGCCAGATCCTGATCCTGAACCAGTTAATTATCCAGATAGTTTTAAACCTAACCCCGTGCCTGATTCTTTAGCCCCTGATTCTATTATGCATTCTGGAACTCTTAGTTAATTTGTCGCCTGATTCTTTCAGTAAACCCGTTAGCCTAGCTCCAAAGACCCCTTGGCGTAAGAAGAAGCGTCGCCTTAAGTCAGCTCTGTGGCGTCCAGAGACCCCTGGGTCAGCTCTGTGCCGTCTAGAGACCCCTGAGTCAGCTCTGTGCCGTCCAGAGACCCCTGAGCCTGCCCTGTGCCATCCTGAGACCCCTGAGCTTAAAATTAAGAGGGCTTCGGAAATTAGAGTTGGTGATGACATGCCTCCAAGAGCCCCTCAGCAGAGGCCACTAACCGCCAAGAGCCCTCTGCAGATGCCTCAAGCCACCTCAGAGACTGAACTTGAGCCCCCATGGGTGTTTTCTCCTGTTCCTGAGACGGAGCCAATGTCGGTGGTCCCTCCAGTTCCAGAGGTGGAACCATAGTCGGTGGTCCCTCCAGTTCCAGAGGTGAAAATACAATCGGTGGTCCCCCCAGTTCCAGAGGTGGAACCACAGTCGGTGGTGTCACCTGCTCCTGAGGCGGAACCACAGTCGGTGGTCCCCCCAGTTCCAGAGGTGGAACCACAGTCAGTGGTTTCGCATGTTCCTGAGGTGGAGCCACAGTCGGTGGCCTCCCCAGTTCCTGAGGCGGATCCACAGTCGGTGGTTTCACATGTTCCTGAGGTGGAGCCACTGTCAGTGGTCTCTCCTGTTCCAGACCCAGAGCCGCAATCGGCGGGCTCTCCTGTTCCAGACCCTGTTCCAGAGCCGCAGTCGGCGGTCTCCTCTGAGCCTCCTCCAGAGCCGCAGTCGGCGGTCTCTACTGAGCCTGGTCCTGAGCTGTCGAGGAGGGGACGGGGTACCCCGTGGGGGTACCTGCTGAAGCTTGGGCGTCATCCTCCTGAGAAGCTGCTTCGCCTCCGGCCCCGCGGCCGGACCCCAGAGTGTCAGCTTCGCCTCCGGCCCCGCGGCAGACCCCCGGAGCATCAGCTTCGCCTCCGGCCCCGCGGCAGACCCCCAGAGCATCAGCTTCGCCTCCGGCCCCGCAGCAGACCCCCGGAGCGTCGGCTTCGCCTTTGGCCCCGCGGCAGACCCCCGGAGCGTCATCTTCACCGCCGACCCCGCGGCAGACCCTCAGAGCGTCAGCTTCGCCTCCGGCCCCGCAGCAGGACCCCGGAGCGTCGGCTTCGCCTCCGGCCCCGCGGCAGACCCCCAGAGCGTCGGCTTCGCCTCCGATCCCGCAGTCGACCACATAAGACTCTACTCCATTGCCGGATCCTAGGCCGGCCTCCAGAACCTCAGCCATGCCTCCGGCCCGGCAGTGGTCTTCCCAAGACGCTGCTTCGTCTCCAGCCCTGCGGTCAGCCTCCTGAGCATCTGCCTCGCCTCCGTCTCAACGGTCGACCTCCTGAGCAGCTACTACGCCTCCGCTGCCGGCTCCACGATAGGCCACCTAAGACTGTGTCCTGCTGCCAGTACCTCGCCCGGCCACCTGAGACTCTGACCCGCTGCCGGTCCCTCGGCCGGCTACCTGAGACTCTGCCCCGCTGCCGGTCCCTCGGCCGGCCACCTGAGACTCTGCCCTGCTGCCGGTCCCTCGGCCGGCCACCTGAGACTCTGTCTCGCTGCCGGTCCCTCGGCCGGCCACCTGAGACTCAGTCCCGCTGCCGGTCCCATGACCGGCTACCTGAGATGTTACCCAAGATATGTTTGGGGTTTTCTTTTGTTTTCATCCACCGTAAGTGGATTGTTTTCTGTTCTGGACTTTGTTTTTGCCCTCCTGGCCTGTTTCCTCCATCGCCCACTCTGGGTGGGTTGTTTTTTGTTTTCTGGACTCTGTTTTTTGTTCCTGGCCCTCCTTGCCTTAGTGCCCCCTCCGCCCACCCTGGGTGTGTTGTTTTTTGTTTTCTGGACTTTGTTTTTTGT
>NW_015150882.1:132579-143088 GCF_000732505.1 Cyprinodon variegatus
TTCTTATCTGACATAAATTCTTAAATAAGCTTGAATGGAAATCCCATTTTCTTTAGATAATGTATAGATTTGGGATACAGATTCCATAATACCCCACCATGTAATCCTAACAGGCTCTGACTAGC
Source organism: Cyprinodon variegatus (assembly GCF_000732505.1). Classification (NCBI taxonomy): domain Eukaryota; kingdom Metazoa; phylum Chordata; class Actinopteri; order Cyprinodontiformes; family Cyprinodontidae; genus Cyprinodon; species Cyprinodon variegatus. The sequence goes on from NW_015150882.1 coordinate 132,705, forward strand.
CAGCCTTCTTTACATCTCCTTTTTTCTTTAAAGACAGACTGCTCAGATTGGAAAAAAAAAAAAATTTAATTCCCTGGGTTCAACCAAGGTGACATATGCATATGTAGTTTATATCAAATTAATCAGAATTTTGTCATTTTTGCAATATTTCAATTGAAGTATTCATCCATGTGTCAGCAACAGTGTTCATGTTGTGAAAATATTTCAACATGAAAATGATTTCGATGCTGACTTGATGACCTCCTATACCCTATAGCAAAAGTGTTAGATGCAACAATCAGAGGGGGATATTCAGTTACTTTAAATGCACATATATAAAAGTGGTTAAATAATCTTATTTTTATGATTGGGCACTAAGGTGTTAATTTATTGTTGGAATCAAATTCCAGATTTTTCAATTTCCTATTTTTGAGGCACTTGTTAACTTACCCTTTGTTGCTGACCTTTAACTTAATGCCTATTAGCACTATTTATAAATGATATATTTACAATGTGTTGTTCTTTCAGTTCGTATAAAACAGTCCATAGAAGCACCAGAATGTACCTTGGGGAAGAGTAATAAAAAGCAAAGACAATTTGAAGCCTCAGTCATCAAGAAAAACGTTTTCCTCTTGGACAAGAGGATCTATCAAACATTAGAGTGGTTACGTCTCTCAAATCCCATCTTTAGCTAGGAAAAAAAAAAAAAAAAACAGTTTCCCAAGCAATGCCAGAAGAAAAATCTGTGTTCTTTATATTTTAGAGCCAGGTCTAGATCAAGCACACTACCATCTAGATAATCAAACCAAGGCTTCCACTTAAAAACAGACAGTCTTACATAAACACTCCATTAAGTCATAGTAAAGTAGGACTGAACCGAGGAAGCAAAGACCATACCTTATGTCATGTCCTGGGAAACTCCACTAAAATATCTGTCCTAAACTGGTACTGACTACTGTATTATTTCCCTTTACTCATTCTGGAATTAATTACTAACTGATAAAAGCATTGTTGGTCCTTTCAGCTTATTTTAAATTGTGCTAAGGGGCAATATTTGTTCATATCCAAAATATAGATAGAGTAGACAGACAGAAAGAGATTATAACCTGTCATCGTACATTTTCTGAATGAATGAAAGGAGATTTTATGTTTTCCTTGCAAGGATGTAGCCAAATCATGTTGATAAGTTTTATTATACACTCTATATATTGAGCTTTAAGGTTTTAGAGCCTTTTCTCTGCCTCGTTTTGATTCGTGGAACTTTTCTAATATTGGGGTAATCTGAACATAGTCTAAATTTTAAAATTGTTATATATGTTTGAATATAACTAAGCTATAAATTACTATTAATTAGTTAACTATTGGAATCAGGACTGCTACAACAAAAAAAATAAAATAAACGAAGATTATGGGGTGGAGTGCTTTAATAGCAGGGCTTATATTTCAATGCTCTTAAGTGACTGTTGACTATCCTACATCAAATGTGTTTAAATTTCATAGTGGTAAGGAAGCACAAGCAAGCTCTGCCATGCCGATAGAATATCCTGCAAAGGGCAGTAAACTCAGAGTGATATGGGACAGTGATTTCACCAAAATATAGACCAGCATTATCTTCTACAGAGACTTTTGGACACAAAAATAGACTTGATAATTTACCTTTGGTCAGCTTGTTATTTAATCATACAGTATTGCAATCACTTTTCTCTTCTTTTAGGAAGGTTTTTTTTTTTTTTTACTGTTAACGAAAACTATTTTGTCTCCCTTTATATAGCTTGATATAGCTATAGCTAAATTAACATCCTCTTACAGAGAGGAAGATTATAGCTATCACAGCTCTTTAGCTTCTTTTTAAGATTGAGGGACCCATTTGGCATGCACTTCACCACTCCCATCCAAAGTTCAACACTGCCTTCATGGTCAATGAAGTCTTAGAGAAAGGGATAGCTTTACTCAAGGCATCACCGTTTAAGTGTGTCTTATAAAATGCAGTGCATGACCGTATGGCAGCATATGTGAAACATGAGATTTATTGTATGACTCAGCAAATACAATAAGAACAGATGACTCATTCGCAAACATAGTTACTGCTGAGTTTGAATAGCACAGGTCACATCAAATCCACAGCACAAAGTGGTACACAGTGGAAAGAGCTCTTGTGGGAGTTGTCTTCTGGTTCTGATTATTGTCTTTTTTGCACTTCTCTCACTGTTGTAAGCATAGCCCATTTTGTGAAATGTGGCAGCAAACACCTATCCCGGGGGCTTTTCTGATAAAGGAAAAAAAGGACTTTAGTGGTTTCAACTAAATTCAATTATTTTGATTTTGGGGCATTTGGGTCATGCAATGTTCCATAGATTTGGAGGAAAATCTAAGGTTTTTACCCAAACTAAAGCCAAGCATTTGTGTTGATTATGTCAGGATGTTTATTGCTAAGGGTTTTTAATTTTTCTTGCAGTTTCCAATTTTATTTTTCTTTCATGGAGTAACATGGAATAAAGCATTAGGTTACAAGATAATTAAGTTAATCTCAAAAGTCTTAGTGTTTACTTAGTTTACCCTCCTGTGCAAGCTGAACAGAATACAAGAGAAATACAGTATACAGAAGATAACATTGCAATGGCATTAAAAAGGTGGGTAAACCAGTCTTCTGAAGGTTTGTACCATATACTGTAAGTAGAAGATAGAACCTCAATACAGGTTTTATTTCAAGGTATGCAGAATAGATTTGAGTCAAAAGATGTAACTGATCTACATGGTTGATACAATGAGATCAAGGCCATAATGTATTTTAGTGCTGGGCAATTAATTAATTTCCAAAATAACAACGGTATTTTTAAAGTCTATTTTGTTTTTACATTCAGATTTTCTTTAGTTGAGGAACACAGGCCCACAAGGATTTTTTAAATGTATCTTCTCAGTGTTTAAATAGGTCCATAGTCACCTGGTAAGACTGCGTTGTAGAGTGGTTTGGCCTCTGCGCAATTGTATTTAATGGTAACTCATCATGGTTGTTTTATTTAGAGCTATAGGGAGTATGTTGATTTTAATAAGACGGTTTTAGTTGTTGGTCCTGCTGAGTGGTTGGCTAACAGGCCCTGTTATGTTGGCACCATTGGTTCCTCTGAGGGCTTGTCCTGTGGGCCGTCTGGTCTAGGTGTGGGATGGGGGGCCAAGATCGGAGCAGGAACCGGGAAGATTGGGTTGTGGTGGAGTCCCTTCCCTCCCCATCTCAACTTTAGGGGTCCCGTACCAGGTCCGAGTGGTTGGTCCTTTTGGGGTGCTGACACCTTGACCTGGGAATATGAGACGTGTGTGAGGAGAAAATGTGTGTATCGCTTCATTCAGATGCCGGCTCACTTCTGCCGGCTGCTTTGCAGGACCTGAACCCTCTTGGGGGTTGGTTGGGGCCCCCTATTCCCCTATTCCCTCAGTTGGGGAGGATTTGCTGTATTGGCCCCTATCAGCGCCTTTGCTCTGAGCGTCCCTTTTGGGATACAGGGTTTTGGGTCCTCTGGCATCTCTCTTTGTTTCTCTTTTTTATAGAAAAAATCGAATGTGTTCCTATAAACCTGAGGAGGCCACCGAACGGGCAGTTTTAGACACAATCATGGTTTCAACACCTGTGCAGTGAACTGTTAAAATAATACCATGGACATGTAAGTGAAGCCTAGGCGGAAGTTAAACTGCATAAACACTTACCTATTCAACCGGACCTCATCGCTATTCAATCAGCATGCTTAAAAATCTTTCAAATCAATAGCTCAACCTGCCAACAACAAGCATCTGTATCGGATCACATGGGAGATTTTGATTCCAAAGACCCTGATTCACCCTCCTCCATCCCCTTTTCCACCATCCCTGCAAGCCCCATCTGGCTCCTTCTATATGCTGTTGATTGCTCCTATCGAAGTAATTCCTAGGGCTCACAGACATCCCAAGTCTCCCGGATGTCTCCCCGATATAGATAGTTGTTCACTGATGCACGTGAGTCGGATAAATTATCCCGGATTTTGGACTATATGAGGTGGTGTCTTTTTTAATGCGAGTGAGAGCAGGCAGGCAATAATTCATGCATCATGTGTGGATTAGAACTACTGCGATTGCGCAGGCATCAAGAGAACGCGGGTTGTGGGAAGGAGGTTGCTGTTGAAACCTGTGCAGCGTTTCTGTCCAAAGTGATGCTCTGTTCAACCAGCGTTCCAGTCAATTGGTTGTCAGGGGTAGAACTGATTGGATCAGTCCAATAAGTTTCAGGTTACTCTCTGACAGTCACCTAGTTACCACTCAAAGCTGTGCATCCTGTTAAACGGCAGATGTTCAATCCTCGAGTAAATAACAAAAATATAGGACTAATTTTACAGCAGAATATACTAAAGTATAACTACATCTAGTGAAGGCGAGGAACAGTGACGGATCTAGAACAAATGTACCAGGGGGCCAGGAGGAGGCCAGTGTGTTTTCATGGGGGCACAGAAAAGCATGAAATAAAAAAAAAACAGGGCAAGGGATTCAAATATATTAGGAGAGCTGCATGGAGTGAAATTTCTATTCAATTAGGTTCAATAAAACATTTATTTCTTATGAGGTCAATATAAATTTATAATATAGTATTTTTACATATTTTTGACTTAATTTAAATTAAAACTACTGTTTTCTATAAAATTTGAATTAGAACTCAAGAAAAACTGTTAAATTAATCTGTAAAAATTAGAGCATCTTTTATAATCTTTTATAATATAATCTTATAATTATAAGTTATAATTATAATCTTATAATCTAATTATAATCTACATGACATTCCAGTACTGATGACACTGCAAACTGCTCATACTACCAATGTTCAGAATGTGTTTTTTGACCTTGTTTTACCAAGAAAGAGAAGCATAGAAATGTCCATAAACACATTTATTTAGTTTCTATAGGTCATTGTCCTCACCTGCATCAGGTGTGGAACACATGTAAATGTCTCTTAAGAGTTTTTAATCTGCTATCTGATTTTTTTTTTCTCATCACACTAAGTACAGTGCGTATAGAGAGGCTCCTCCTATGCAGGGTGAGCAGAGCATGATCTGTGCAGATCTGTCTCTGTGCCGCAAACCGGCACGACTACCAATGGTGTCAAAAGTACACACATTTATTACTTAAGTAGAAGTAAAGGGCTCTGGCTTGGGGACTGGCCCACTAAAGAGCTCTGGCTCAGGGACTGGCCTGCTAAAGGGCTCTGGCTCGGGAACTGGTCCGCTAAGGGACTCTGACTCGGTTAAGTCTGGCTGGTTGGGAGCTGATTTAGGTGGCAGGAAAGGGAAAAGGTCTTTGCCTTTCCATAGAAAACAAAGACAAATATGTATTGAAGTGACACTAAAAACTCAAAAGAAAACTAAAACATAACCAAGACCATGACAGTAGGGATATTAGATATTTCAACAATAACAGTGCCCCTCTGGGCTTCATCAGGCCGACATATATACAATAGGATACTTCTTTTGCGATTCGCGAGATGTGAGCTTGGCATGAGATTATGCGAGACTAGAAGGGGAATTCTAGATGGCAGTCCGATGATGACCAGACGGGCATATTTTGAACATTTGAAGTAAGTTTCTGGGGGAAAAACAGACCATAGAATGTGTCCTTTTTTTAATAAAGGCCGTACAATGCTTGGCTGTTGGCATGGCTAGCTAAAAGCCAGGTGTGAATCCCCCTAAGGACAGACACCACTGATAAGAATTTATTTTAATATCAAAGAACTAAGAACAAAAGTTATCCTTGACTGTATTAATAGATAACCTTGGCTGTTCTATATTTAAACAAAATTAGCTTCTTAAGGAGCAGAAAGCAATGCTTGTTTTGATTTTGGATACATCAGCAAGATGTCTTTTAAGCCTCGAGCTTATTACCAAAACCAAAAGGAACAAATTACGCCATGATGTAAAGCAGGTTCTGCCCATAAATTTATTGCACTGTCTATTTACTCCACAAACAATTCTGCAGGGAACCATCTGGGTCTAATAAATAATTAAAAACACAAGTTGGACTTGTAATATAAACAAGACCTGGGGATGTGGATTTCAAAATGTTATGGATAAAACTTCTTGATGAAAAAAGAACGTTGAAGATTTCCTAAATAATATAATTTTATTTTATAAATATATAATTAACTCTATAACATTAATGTAACAACATTTTGTGTTTTTTGGGGGGATCTTAAACTGACAGTTTGGGATACTTTGCAGTGCGGTGCCATACATTTATTAACACTAGTAGCTCAAAATATCGTAGTAATATCACAGTGAGAAAAATTTATTTTATTATGGTGTTTTAATAAATATATAGATTAATAAATATATAATCAAAAAACTTTTTTATGTAGTAAATGTGACACATTTATCTTTGTTTGCAATGTTGAACAGAACATATAAAAGGTTTTATCAAATGTTACTTTACAGATTCCTGGTAATTGATTAAGCTAAACATTAAGCTGCATTGGTTTAAAAACAATTAAATATAAGAATGGGTTTTCTTTGCTTTTTAATTTTTTTAATTAAATACCGGTACAAATTCTTTTTCTTAAAACTTCAGTATTTTTCCTTCTTTTTGGCAGCATACTTTGTTTATCATTGAAAAAAAAAAATTTCAATTACTTGGGTTGGGCTTGGAAAAATTTATGTTATCCATTTAAAGGACTAACAGTTACAACATTGTTTGCTACTGCAAAATTATATAATATAAACAGGAATAAGTGATCATGCAGACAAATAAATGTCTTTCTGTGTATGCTTCTATATATGCACACATGAATATATTTTATGAATGTATTCCCTTCCTAAGGCTAAATAAATCTAAATATTCATCCATTCATCCATCTATTGTTGCTTATTTATCCTGGTTACAGGGGGACTTGTGCCTGCTTCCAGCAATGTATTGGTTGAAAGGAGGTGAACACACTTGGCAGGTTGCCAGTCAATTGCAAACTTGAAGAATATCATCGATTAAACTGATCAATCTGAAATTCATCAACACCTTTTCAGTTTCTCAGAAGCCTAAAGAAAACAGTTTTGTGACCTAATTTATGAAGAGTAACAGCAAACTTTATGAAAATGTGTACAGTAATCATACTGTAAAACATTTTTAAAAAATTAAACAACACAGACTTCCCCATTGCTAACAAGACAAGAAAAGAAAGGAAGATGAGAGCGAGACTCAAAATTACAACCCAGTGACCCAGTCATCATTCTGTTGTCATTTCACAGTGCTGGAGAAAAAAAAGGAAAATGTTAAGTTATTCAATTTCTTTTGTCAGCAATCACTCACTAAATTTTCATCCCTGTATTGATGGTATATTAAACAGTAATTTGACTTCACCCCATGTTTACTAATTTATTTTGTTTTTTTGTTAACAGCTCAGTTGAGGTTTGTCAGCTTTGGCCAGTGGTGTGAAAAACTCTAGATGCTACATAGCTGTGGTATTGGCTCTAATTACATTAAGTGCAAGGCAGCTTTTACTGACCACACCACCAAGGGTTTAGGGCTCTCATTATGCACTTAGATTGTACTGTAAAACATGAAACAAGCCAGAAGCTACTGCTTCAAAACCACACTATTTCCTAACATGACTTGAAAAAGGCTTTCTCTTTCCTTTGCAGTTTGCAGTGATCTCTAAACAAAAAATAAGCCTTATTATAAGAATTACCACCATACTAGGTAAAGCATTTTTAATCACAGTGGTTATGTAGCCTTAAAGGGGAACAACGTTTTTTCTTTTTCTACATTGGCCCCTTGATTTTACATTATTACATCATGTTCTACTCACCCATATGAGTTTTGTGTCATTTGGAGCTTTTCCGAAGATATTTGATTTTGTACTCCAAGTAACGTCTTTTTGTGGGCAATGAGTTGAAGGCACAAAACTAAACTGTTCATAATTTGTTCTTTATGGTACGCCAGCATTCATAATATGTGGGTGAATCACTGTCCCCCAGACATCCGTGGTTATATATTTTATATCTATATTTTTTTAAAACAAAGCGGAGTGTGTATGATGTCACCTGCGCACGCTGGCTACTGTTCATTTATCCTGTCCGCTCAACTGCGGCTAGTTTTACTCCCATGCCTGGAAGATGTCTAGTGCTACTACCACAGATGATCTCGCTCTTGAAATGGAATTGAACGATTCAGATTAGCTTGACGAATGAATAGAAGGGGTAGAGCGTAGCCGCCTGTGGCCCAGGCTGCCTGTCACAACTCTAGTCCGGCGCGTTGATGACATCATACACACTCTGCTTTTTAAAAAAAATATATATATATAAAAATAGGACCGCGGATGTCTGGGGGACAGTGATTTGCCTACATGTTATGATGGGGTACTTTAACAAACAAATTATGAACAGTTAATTTTGTGCCTTCAACTTGTTGCCCATAGGAAGACGTTACTTGGACATAACCTAACCGAATATCTTCAGAACGGCTCCAAATGACACAAAACACATATAGGTGAGTAGAACATGATGTAATATTGTAAAATCGAGGGGCCAATTTAAAAAAAATGGTGTTCCCCTTTAAGGCTACATAGAGTGACTGGTAATCTTGAGTGTTTTGTTAAAAAAATTTATTGTTTGGTGTAACTGTAGTTTATGACAGCGGCCCTCGAACTAGGGTCCGCATACCACAATTTGTTTCACAGGGGTCAGTGGTTTTAGCTTAGTCACACAATGGACAAATATTTAACTCCGTCCACTTCAACAATGCAAACACCAAATTGGCTTAAATCAGAAAGTATTACAACTGTTATATCGAGTTTGGCATAATGCAGAATGAGGATAGAAGACCACTCTTAAAGTGCTAGCAAATGAGGCTATGAAGCCAGCTAACATCAAGAGTTATCTCATCACAAAACATCCAGACTTAAAAGATAAAACAAAGTGTCAAAAAAAACAAACAAAAAAAAAAACAAGAAAAATACAATTGGTGAGCCTGGTCACAACATCAGAAAAAGCTCAGAGGGCTTCCTATTTGGAAGCACAGCGCATCGCGAAAAGTAGGAAGCAACACTCAACTGGACTAAAACTGGTGCTTCCAGCTGCAGTGGATATGTGTGAGATTCTACTTGGAACACATGCAGCTAACAAATTGAAAGTTGTCCCACTTTAAGATGACAAGGTAAGGAGAAGAATTTAAGAGCACGTTGGCTGACATTCAGGAACTGTTACTGGATAGACTGCGTTTGTATAAACAGTTTTCCATACAGCTGGACGATTCCACAGACCTTTTAAATGCTGCTCAATTAATAGCGCTATTGTGCAGGGCTGGCCTGTGGCTTAGGCAGTATAGGCAAATGCTAAGTGTGCAAACCACCAGGGGGCACCATTTGCCTTTGCCTGTACCTTCATAAAAATTAAGCCCCACTTCTTTTACCTGCCACTAGGTTCTAATTATTTTTTGCATTTAAATATCACCATGTCGTCCTAAATTGTCTTGTGCCCAGGGAAGAAAAAAAAAAAGAAGAGAAAAGGAGGAGAAATGTGATAAAGACAGAGGTAATGTTACAATAATGCTATTATGTAGACGTTGGTATAACACAGTTTGCTAATCAATAAATAGCTAGCACTATATGTTAGTTTAAACATCAGTTAATAAAATGGAAGGGCCCAGTTGTTGGAGAACATGTATTTAAGTGCCCCCTTTTTGCCACCCTCAGGCAAATGTGTAGCTTTATATTCAGCATCTATTGCGCAGGTGTTAAAATGTTAATTGCATTGACGAATATCCTACCTTTTTCTAGGTGGTAACAGTCAATGAAGATACTATTAATTTTCCGTAGTTCTAAGCGTAGCTTTTAGCTGTGTTACAGCTCATATTATCTGAAGTGTATTGATCATATTATTCTATGTTTGTGTTAAAGTGTACAGTTATGCTATAATATATTATACTGCACTTTACTGATTATTTGCATTCTACTAATTAATATTTAACTGTAATAACAATAAATTACAATTATTACTAATCAGAAAAAGGATAATGTTTATAATACCACTATAGTGTACAGCATGCAGGCAACTTTTTTTATTTATATTATTTCATTTTATTTTCCTTCACTTTTGAAATCATGTGTTTATTATTGGACTGTTGTCACATATTCCTCTTATTCTTTCAGCTGCGCTGCTGAGGTTTTTCTGTCCTAATCACGAAATTTCAGTTAGTTTGCGTACACTGAAGACACACTTAAAAGAAGCTGGACTGTTCAGACGACGCAACTTCCAGTTCAAGGGTCAAACGGCGCCGTCGTCCAATCAGCGATGTCTCATGTTTCCCACTGGTACCTACCTTTTCCGGTAGGTTAATGTAATTATGTTTTCCTTAATGTAGTTGCGCTTTGCTTTATGTAGTTTATCCTTAATGCGCTTTTAGATTA
>NW_015150882.1:143759-166430 GCF_000732505.1 Cyprinodon variegatus
GTGACTTTCTACACATATTGGTGGCAATGATTTTGTCCTTAGCTAAAAGAAACACGGGTTTTAGGGGTTCCACAGAGGCACTAAAAACTCCAGACAATCGACATTTGCCAGATTTGATCCAGCACGTCAGTAGGGTGGAAAGTGCAGCTGGTCGTTATGTACATTATCTTAGCAAAACAATACCAACTGAACTGGTAGACTCCATCAGTTCTAAAATAACAAATTGTGACGGCGATCAAAATTCCAAATATTTCTCCATCATTTTGGACTGCACCCCTGATCTGAGTCATGAGGAACAGCTTAGTCATAGTCAGGATAGTGTCAGAAGAAGACATTCCTCAAGTAAAATACATTTTTTAAGGCTTTCTGGTGGTAGGCCAGTCAACTGGAGAATATTTGTCAATTCTAATCCTAAAAAGGCTAAAAGAATCTAACATCCCATTTTCAGGACTGCAGAGGCCTGTCCTATGACAATGGTACCAATATGAAGGGGGGAAAAAAAGGTGTTCAGGCATAGTTGCTTCAGTTGAACTCTTTTTTTTATGTCCCATTTGGTGCCCACACTTTAAATGTGGTAGTGGGTGATGCTGCAAAAAGCTCACCAGATGCCCTTGGCTGCTTTGGGCATTTTCTTTCAGCCTCCAAGCAAAGATGGGATGTCCTCTTAAAATATGTGAAAATCACCCTGATATCATGGACTGAGACCAGATAGGAAAACAGGATAAAAATTGTTGAGGCAGTAAGGTATCAGGCAGGGCAAATACAAGAGGCTGTCCTTGAGGTGAGGGGGGAAAAAAACTACAGAACCTCTGGTGCATGCTGAAGCCCAATCTTTAGCTGAGGATCCTTGGATCCTTTCGCCTTTGCATTTGTACAGTCATATGGTATGACGGTCTCTGCAAAATCCAGCATGTCAGTAAACTGTTGATGTCACCCTCCATGCAGCTTTACAGAGTTGTCTACTTGCTGAAGAAAACGAGAGATTTCCTCTCCAGTTACAGAAACACTGGATTTTGTGATGCACAGACTGTAGCAAAGGTTATGGAGTTAACAAAAACGCGATTGGGAACCACAGAAAACACACTTTAGCTATGAGTATCCAGATTAGCCCATTCAAGATGCACTACAAAAAATGGAAACCAAATTTTTTTAATGGTCATCATAGCACTGGAACAGTGCTGGTGAAATTCACCAGCACTGTTCATTTGGTCAAGTTTGGTGGGCTTATTTAGGGCAATCCAGGTTATCTTGTTTGGTCAGCTTTGCCGAAATCTGGATGCTGAACATGACGCACTGCTTTATCACCCAGAGGTCTGTTGGTTGTTCCATGGCAAACCATTGCAAAGAGTTTTGAGCTACGAAGAGAAATGTCAGAATTCTTGACAAAGGAAATACCAGACATTGCACAATTGTTTCTCGATCCAGACTGCATTGCCGAGTTAAACTAACTCGCAGACATTTTGAACATATTGAACAGCCTCAACCTTTCCATGTCAAAAGCTCAGACTATAGGACCCAGAATTCGAGCAGACATGACAGCTCGTCAGCTGGGGCAGGATCACTGGATACTCCAAAGCATGCAGCGAAAGCCAACTCCAGGGTTCAAGGAGAGAAGCAGAGCAGGCTGACGAGCAGAAGCCAGCAGATACGGAAGAGCAGAAGAATCCGGAGGGATAATCGAAAGCCAGAGTAGAAGCGGGAGCTGGTTTCAAAATTGAGAGTTTTGGTGGACAGATATGATTTTTACTTGTATGGAGAAATGTTTTAGTCGATGTGCTACACTCAGTGTCCGATGAATATATTCTCTGCTCAGTGGATGTATTTCCCGCTTTTGCTATCAACAACATTCTATAACATTTCTGGCAAAACACTAAGAATATGTTTAAAAGATCCCTTTTTCATTCATATTTTAATCTGTTTTGTCATCAATGTGTAAGAAATTTTAAGGGTGATACATGCTCCCGCTACAGGGGAGGAAATTCTCCATTTATCTGTCCACCAAAACTCTCAATTTTAGGGCATCAATGCATAAGAAATATGAAAACATTGAGAACATGTTTGAAAGTTCAGTTTTTGTTCATATTTCAACTGTTTTCTGATCAGTGTGCATAGAGGGAGGTAATCTGTCGCCATACAAGCTTATTTTACTTCTTGAACTAGAGTCATGACACATTTTTAAAACTTTTTTTTCACAGCAAAAACACACGTAGTTATAACTTGTCAAAATCTTAAAGGTATAGTGGAGGGTGTTCTTTTTCCAGGTGGATCATCAACATAAATGGTCCTCCTACTTGTCTATAATCCTGGTGACATGTTTATGTTTACAAGGCTCTCCTATGTGCGTTTTTACTTAACGGTGGTGAGCCTGACATAGTGGGAAAATTGCTAATTTCTTTTGGCAAGTAAGCTTGTATGAGTGACGCAAACAGCAACTTTTAAACAGAGTGTGCACCAGGAGAAATCGGCTTGTGTATATATATATATATATATATATATATATAGTCACACATACACAAGTCCATATATGCAGTACAACCATTTACAGAAGAGAGAAAAATAAGATTGTAAGTACAAATAATATATATAAAAGCATAATATATAAAAGTGTTTATTCAGATAAACATGAATTCTAAACTGTAGGCCTACATATTAAGTCCTTACGAGCTCTGTCTACTTGCCTCTCACCCAATGACCCAGGGACTATCTATTTCTATGTATTTAAGCATGCACAAGCAGTTGTGCAATTCAGTTGCCCTCCATCTAAGGCCCCCTTCACCCATACTGTTCAAGCTGTTTTTTGCTTTTGACTCTAGTTAGGTGTCAGAAATATATCCTGAGTTGTCAGATGATTGTACCCCCTTTTTTTTAAAGTCTGTTCCTTTTAACTTGTTTTTGTGTGTGTTTGTGTTCAAGTGGATATTTTTTATTCAAATATACATCCATAGTATGTTCTATGTTAAATGGCCTGTACTTATACAGTATATTGCTTTTCTTCAAGTCAGGACACTTGACCAAAGAGCTTTACACTACATTCAGTCATTCACGCACACACTCACACATAGATGGCATGATTCAATTTAGCCAGAGCTGCAGTGGGGCTCTCTGACAAAAACAAGACTGGCGTAGAGAGATGCCATGAGGTCCTCTGACCACCATCAATAGAAATGCAGGTGAAGTATCTCCTCCAAGGACGCAACAACGGTGAAAGCTGGAGCTGGGGTTTGAACAGACTACCCTTCGGTAGTCAACCTGCATCCAATGCCAATGTCTCCTAGATCGCTGAGATCCTGCTAGTACTGTAGTTTTCAGTCACAGCGAACCATGGCACTGTCGGTTAAATAAAGTGACAAGTAAGTATATTAATTGACATGTGCTTTCTTTAACCCAGCTGATAGGAATTGCTCACTCTGTTATCTCTTAAAATCCATAGCATTAGGTGCTTTAATAATATATTAATATTTTAAAAAACACAATATTTCAGTTGGGATATCTTTCCTGGTTTTACTTAAAGATTATTTTTATTTGTCCATATTTAATGCCAGAAATAAACAACAATGAATGTTTTTGTTCTTTTTGTTGATAAAATAATCTCTGAATACTACTCAACAATCTTACCAAGATCAAACCTACTGCTGCTGAGTTCCCTTTTTTGACTTTCTCACCTCTGGAGGTTATAGTTGCATAGTACAGAATTGTTTGTCTTGCAAAACATATAGCAGTTTTCATAGCTAGTTAAGCACCTCTGATAAAGCGTTATTAGAAACTTTATTATGACAATAAAAAGCAACACTCTGGTGGATGAACAATCTTTCCTAATCACAGAGTCAAGGCTTTGCATTAGTAGATTTAGAGGGTATTTAAGAGTGGCTCAGCCCTAAGCCAAGAGTATTGGGTATGCTCCTAAAGATTATAGTTCAGCCTGTAGCCCTGTTTCCTGCCCACTTTTTTTTTTTAGAGATCAGAGTCTTCTGGCTAAATAGTGCAGTAGTAAGTGCCATGAAGGGAGACTCACACTCAGCCAAGTGCACTGGTCCATTGGCAGCAGAGGCTGGCAGAAGAAATTCCCAGTTCCATAGTTAAAACAGCCAGCAGTAGATGATTGGCCTGGCAAACCCCACTCACACTGCCTAGCAAAACAGATGGCAGTACTTATGTTCTTAACCCTTACTCAGGCCTTACACTATAAAATATAAAATATGAGAAGCAGCAAATAATAATCAAATAATAATCCGATCTGTACATTTGACATTAAATTCTACTTTCTATGAGTTATGGTAACCAAGAGATTTAATTCCTTACTGAAACAAGTGCATAAAACTTCAAATCAAACCACAAAAATTAAACAGTTTAAAATACTGAACAATGGGGGAAATTAATTAATTTGACCAGATGGAATTTAGTAATTTTCTTTTCTTATTAAACAAAACAAAAATATTTAAAAATTCTTTACAAATGTAGGAACGGGTCACCCGCAATATGTAAAAATGTCCTGGACTTGAATAACAAAAAACTACTTTGCCGTCTTGGTGTCCCGCAGAAGCACTTCAGTTTGCTGAATCTGGGCACTAACTGAAACCAGAATGCTCTAAATTGGGTAAAGAGAAGTGCCTGTAGGACATTAGAGTTGATCAACAAATAAACAGAGATTCTAAAAAGGTACAATGAAATTGGATTAAATTCAACTGTATAAATTGAAACATACATAGTATTTGTATGATTATGATTACCTTTCTATATCTGCTACATTTTGTTATAAAAATGCTGACAACCCTTGGATGATAGAAATGTTTTGGGTATTGTTCATCTGCCAAAGTACTGTTATTGACTTATTATGTTTACAGTGGTTAGCAAGCACACCAGAAAAAATGTTAACCCACTATGTTCTGTCAGTAGCTTAATCTGTGATGGTCATTAGGACCATCCTCTGGGAACAAAGGGGTTTACTTGAGATCCTATAGTTGTCCAAGACTATCAGCATATCGTGTCATGCACAACTTTTCCAAAATCAATATTTAGTATACCGTTATAAATTTCATCTTGTTATTATGTATTTTTAGCTCTGAATTTAGAATTCTAAGGGACATGGTATAATACACAATAACAATACATTTGGGAGTATCAATAATGGCATACTGAATAAGACCATATGTCAATTCTGTCTTGTTACAATGTTTTCAGCTGTTGTCAGCATCCTTTAGCTGGTTTCAAAATCCGATACCTTGAAACAAAAATGAGTTCTATAAGCTTGACACTCTTTTGTATATAGCTCTGTTTCAGACTTTTATTTTGAACTTGGACCGGAAAAATTATGATATATTATGATCATATACTTAAGAACATGGTTGTCATTTGCTCAAACTTGACAAGGTTTTTGATTTTTAATTATTTCAGCTTACGTGGAATTACTATTGGTGTCTGAGTTTAGTTGAATGCCGGTTGCTTCTAAATATCCACAACATCCATTTTGAATATACAGCTGTCGGAATTTATCCTATCTAGCTTTGTGCTAGATAGGACCCATTTAGGGAAAATAGGCGACATGCGTATCAATTTACAGGCACTGATTACTGAGGAGTTAGTCTGCTAATTAAAAAAAAAATAATTGTCTTAAGGGTCAAATAAAGAGGCTATTTTAAAATATTTTTCAGTAAACACCTTGATAATGTCACTTCGAAAAAAATAGTGGATTGATAGTTTTCTAACAAAAAGATTTTGAAATATTTTCCTATACTCCTGCAGCTGAAAAAGTGATGAAAATGGTCGGTTGGTGAGGGTAACAGGTTTTATTACTTTGCCTTCTGACTGCTTCAGAAAATCACCAGGCCACTACCTGTGCTATATGACTATGCAAAACATACAGGTCAGGGATTCTTCGATGGAGGGAAACAGTAAGTGGTTATCTATGTCAGACAAATTGCTTATGATGACTGGTTGATCGGATTTTAATTTAAATACTCCTGACACATTGATGATATTTTATTTAACATGACAACACAAGGGAGAGGAAAATCTCCAACTCTAGTTTATGGAACCTAATCAATAGAAGAATAAACTAAATGCATGACCGCTTTGCATCCGCAGCAAAATCAATCTGTCATTGGAAAAGAGAAACAAATTAAACAAGAGCGGACGTTTAGTAGGTTACAGAAAAAAGTTCCCATGGTAATTTTCCATTTAGATCAACATCACTCTGTCTCTGTAGAACTGCCCTGAGATAAAATTTGTGACACACAAACAACTGAATAAATACCATGCTTAGACACTTGTCCAAACCTCAACCCACAAAACCAAAACCTTAAGGCCTGCAGGAGGCTTTACAATGAAGAAATGCCAGGCAGTAAGAGAAACAGAGCTAAAGCAAGCCTAATCAGACCAAAGAGTCCCTTGGACTGAATGTAATAGAAGAATAGGGCTAAAAACAGTATGGAGGAGTTAAAATTCAATATAGTATTAGGTCTTGGAGCAAATTTCTGTGCTTTTTTAAATGGAAACATGGGGATTGAAAAGGATCAGGTTGCCACACTGAGCCACCTTAATTAGGTTACTTGCAGTGTCTAATGGAGTGCCAGAAGTGACAAAAATATGAAACTGCTCATTGCTACCAACTATAACCCCCTACACAAATAAGCAAAAGATTGGTCAAACTGTTTTATACCTTTTTTTTTTTTTTACTTTTGACTTTGTGGTACTATTGTAATAACGATAACAGTGAGGATGGAAAAAGTATCATTACTTCTGCACAGTGTTTCTTAGGTAACTGTGCGGCTGTGACTGCATTTGAAAGGAAGCCTAGCTCCACAAATACTGATGCTGCAAACTATACAAGTTTAAGCTATTGCAGGACACTAGTTACATAAGCAGGTGAATATCATTAACTACTGTATAAAGATGTACCAATATGAAAATTTGAGCTGATATCGATATCTGATATTAATATTGCTTTTAAGCCTAATAATTGTTATTTACTAATATTGCACTTTCACACACATACACACAACCCCATCATAGCATTTCTTGGATGCATATATTTTGCACCAACTATAAATCAACAAAGCTGAGTTTCTAAATGTCTTTTTTTTTTTTTAAGTGAGACTTTCAAATAAGATTGCACAGCCAACACAAAACACAAGTGACCTCCATTGTTACTGATTACCATTTTAACAAGTGTATAGAACTTACCTTCCTAAACTGATTCAATTCAGTTTATTTCTATAGCACCATTTCACAACACATGTCATCTCAAGGCACTTTAAAGTTCACCAGATCATACAGTCAAATTGTACAGTATTTGAATAATTAGTAAAACAGAATTTGTAAAAAAAAAAAAAGAAAAAAAAAAAGAATGAAATAGATCCAAAGGACCTTTCAGTAACCATGTCTTTTCCAGAGCATATCATCATTAGAATATGTTTCAAGTATTATGTCTTTAGTACAGGGGCCATAACAGGGGCCAGGACATGATCTACAGGGGCACTGGCCTCCGTTGGCCCCTGTCTAGAGCCGGCCATGGTGAGGAATGATGAAACCGTGGAGAGGTGCACTGTTTGCTGAAGTCCCATGAAAAACAGAAAGCACATCCGATGTTCAAGGCTACAAGATTGAAAGTATTGAAAATTGAAAATAAAAGACCAATACTGTTCTGTTTTGTGTTTAAGAAATTACTGTTATTTAATAAACAGTTGTTGAGAAGTTGCTGGCCTTAAGTGTGTATGTATTGGTCACGGTGCGGGTCTGTTGTCCCGCTATAAGCATCTCCCTGAAATGAGTTTTTGGAACTTGGGATGTCTGGATAATGTGATAGTTCGGTCATTGTCTTGAGAAGGCAAAGAAAAAAAATAAAGTTTAGTACGACCACTCTCGGCTTCCGTACTTTTGTATTTTAAAATATATACATTTAAGTCCCATAAGTCTTATTATTCATCTTTTCTACTTATAGCTTCTTCTAGTTTTAGCAGTAGAAAGATATTTCTCCTGCTGCTTATTTTATATATTAAAACTATTTTCTTTTTCTTCCCCCATTTCACCCTTTTGCTATTCTTTCTTCAGATCTGGTTGATGATACTCCTTTTCTCTAATTATTTCCATGTTTTGTGTTTTTTTTTTATCTGGTTGGGTGTATTGCAACCCTTTGTTGTTCTAGTGTAAATTACTGTACAGGTACTGTATATACTGTATATATCCTATGCACCTTTTTCTTCCTTTGGCCCCTTCTTCTCTTTTGACTATTTGAGCTAATGTAATCACAGGTAGTGACCTGTGCAGTAGCTTTCAGCAATAAATCAAGGTCCAGTATCTCTTTGCATACATTGGCAGAGCCATACCCGCACTGGTTTTACTTTGATTATCCAAGGTATAACCTTAAAGGCCTTTTACATCTTAATGCCCTGCTGTACATATAAACAAAGTATGTCAGCCATCCAATGACAGTGAAATGTGGTCAACTTTAACACTATTTTACTTATGTTTAGAGTCTATCTCATTGAGAATCATTTTAAAATGTTTTAATGACTTAAAAACAATAAAACCTAAACATTTTTAATTTTTTAAAGTGGTCTTTCCCCAAAACATTCAAATCTACAAAAGATGTACAGCAGAGAATATGCACTTAATATCCTTTAATACAGACAGCATTACAAATACAAATCGTATTTGATATCCAGCTATCTTACACTGAATTTTTTTTTAACTTAACAAATAATTTAAAAATCTACATAATAGGATACATTCTGATCAAGCAGCACAATCCTGCTTTGTTTCCCTTTGTATTTGAAGTCCAGCATAATGGATCTCAATGCAAAAAGAAAATTTGCCAAGCAACAAATTGTCTTATCTGGCTTTCATCTGCATAGCAGTGGAAAATGAAAATGCTCTCTTCAAGTAGATCAGAAACAAGTCAGGGGCTGGAAAACACTTTGGAGAAAGGCACATTTTCACCTTGGATCGCTTTAACAAAGGAAATGAGTCAGAATAAAGAGATCAGTTTTTATGAGCTATATCAAATTGAGAATTTGCAGAAAGATTAAAAACATAATGCTTATTCAATCTAAGGCTTATTCCATCTTTAAAGATGAAAGCAATAAAGCTTAAATATAAAGATAATTGGTTGATAAAATGATTTAAAAAAATTTAAATACGAGGGCTTTCTTTCTTTCTATTAACAATCCTTTTTTATAATCATCTTATCATTACAATTATTCTTTTGTATTTTCTGTAATTAATCATGTTCACTCATTATTCAATTACATATATATATATATATATGACACTGAATGTGTTTTCCCTATGTTTGCCTATTTATTTTTTTATGTACAGCACTTTTCATTTCAATTCAATTAGGTTTATTTTTATAGAGCCAATTCACAACACAAGTCATCTCAAGGCACTTTACAGTTCAGCCAATTTAATTATCTTGCTACAGAAATGTGCTATATAAGTTAATGTGGTCAATATGGCCCCAAACTCCGCCTTTGGCACAAGGTGGAGCAAGCAACTCAAAGACCCAAACCGTGAAGCACTTAAGTTCCATCCATCCATTTTCTAACAAGCTTACTCCCAAGTGGGGTCGTGAGGGGTGCTGGTGCCTATGTCCAGCTTACAATGGGTGAGAGGCAGCTTACACCCTGGAAAGGTCGCCAGTCCATCGCAGGGCAACACAGAGACAAACAGGACAAACAACCATTCACACTCACATAATTTAGAGAAGCCAATTAACCTAACAGTCATGTTTTTCAACTGTGGGAGGAAGCCTCAGTACCCGGAGAGAACCGACGCATGCTCAGGGAGAACATGCAAACTCCATGCAGAAAGACCCCGGGCCAGGAACCCAACCCAGAACCTTTGTGCTGCAAGGCAGCAGTGCTACCCACTGCACCACTGAGCAGGCGCACTCAAGTTCAAATGTTTTATTTATACAAAAGCCACCTCAAAAGTTCCTTTCTCTTCCTTACAAAACCTAAAAATTCAACAGTTGTTCTTAAAAGTCACAAATCAGAGGCTGGAAGGTGGACTCCGCTTGTTATGGTGCTTCTTGTGGGGACGATCCGTCTGCAGCGCACCCTCCGGCTAATCCACAGCTGACTCTGCGACGCTCCAGCACCAAAACCCCGTCGGAAGATGTATGTCGCTGCTGATCCTCTGAGCGAGAGGAAGCGCTACTTCCTGCTTTTTCCTTCCATTCAGAATCCTTTTATGTTGGCCTCAATCAGTCTCTCTCAATTACAGAGAGCATTAATTGTGCTCCGCCTCCCCAGACAACCAGGTTTAGTCCTGTGTGCTTGGATTGTCACAGGGGAAACAGGAAAACCAAAACAATCCAAACTGGAAAAAGTCTAAATAAAGGAAAACAATTATTATATTTCCCCCTCCCAACATGCAAAGCACAAAAAGAAAATGTAAATAACAGAAAAACATAAATCATATTTTCCCCTGTCCAACATCATCTTGCCTAAGACACACATGCAAAAAACACATTTGAGACAGATATTAACATTCCTCCATTCCATATTTATATCCCAGTTTGAGTTTTTATAATATCACATCTAAAATCCATTGCACTTAAGAGGTATTGTTTAATAAAGTGTATATCTCCCATTTGCTTAGACACTCTAACTGTGAAATAAGCATAACTTACCTTTGAGTGTTCTCCACACCTAAACGGCTCTAGCAACTCAGATACAATAATTCATGTTTTACTTAATGACACTTGCCCCTGCCAGGGTATGGGCCACCTATAAAACGTCTAAAGAGTCCTCCTCCCTAGGCTATCTGGTCTAGCTGACTCCAACTGTAACCCATCTTGGTGATGCCAGTCTAAAGGTCATTTCTCCCAGTTTTCTTTGGACAACCTTCCATGTGGGTTCAATATATAGCGCCTGCTGGGTAACATTAGTTGCTGGATGAGGGTGGTATACTATAAATTTTATTTTAAAGAGAAGCCATTTTATAGCAGTACCATATTTAACCAGGGCAGTGGTACGTCATAAACTAAGAATAAAGTGATTAGAAATGATACTATTTGCATAATTTCCAAAGACCAAGCCTTTCTTCTATCTAACTAAAGCACAATTCCCACCTCTCACTTAAAACTGGATCTCAGCTCTTAAACCCAGCCCTAATTTGGCTCTCTGTTCCAGCTACTGAACCAGACCCCAGAGTATCCAAACCCCATGGACAGACTAGGCCGCAGGGTGGGCCTACTGCTTGTGGCATCTGGATCCAATCAAGGGTGTTTGTCTTCGGGGAATTGAATCAAATTAAAAATATTCATATTTAACACGACACCAAATGGAAGCAGAGAGGGGAAAGATGGCTTGTGGTCAGTTCTAATATCCTTTCTTCAAGAGTCATGATACATTCCTGGAGGGATAGTTGCTGGAAACATGCACACATGCATCAGCAAACGTCCACATGAGCATTGGCACTGGCAAAAGTAATAAACACTCTGAAGAAATGCTCAAAGAAAGAAAAGGAACAGAGCCCATTAACTCAGAAGAAAACACACAGAAGAGACAGTATTTTAAATCATACTGGGTGAGCTAAGAAAAAAATTGTCTTTTAAAATCTAAAAAAATATTTCTTTTACATATGTGACTGTGACATTCTGTGATTAATGAGGGGGTTCTTCAACTTTAACATGATCTATGGACTTCTATTACAAAATAATGTAAGACATCTTTTGGTCATTAAATATTAAGTGGTAAAAAGCACAACAAACATTGATTAAGAAACGGCTAAAAAATATTTTGGGGTCGGCTACCATTGAATGATTGCTTAACAGACTTTTGGAAAAGGGCATATAAAGAACTTTAAAGTAGGTTTTGTTTAGAAAGTTCTTTAAGTCAAAGAAACCTGATGGACAGCCATTTGCAGTGACACATCTTTTGGAGTTCTTGTGGTTCCAACTCTATTTGGTGGTCAAAGAAATAGTTCATGTAGTGGGTTATTTTTAGACAAGATCCTGATGATCCTGTTGATAGCACACATATCCATGTTCAACTAAGGCAAAAGGGGTTTAATTGGGGGGGCATGAGGGTTTAAAAAGCTGTGTTTTTTATGATTTGGCAAGACACCTCTGTGGTGTAATTAACCTGCAAGAAAGATTGAGACTTTAAGCAAACAATAAAAATGCTGAATAGATGAAAGCAACGTTGCTCTATTGTACAGCTGACACTACGACTAATCTTTCAACTAAATCTTTTATTAGCAGACTAATTTAAAAAATAAAAAAACACTGTTGGGGGTTGGCAGAGTAGCTGTAGGGTGGTGACGCAAGGTTAAAAAAGTTAAATTCGTACTATGTCTGTGTGTGTTCCCTTTTGATAAATCCTCGGTCTGGTGCCATCTCGAAAGCACAAAAATTACTATATATGTGCATGCACAATGTTGTACAGTGTTCATTCTGCATATGAAAAATAATTAAATATCAAGGGACGTAAACTCTAATGTTTTGTATTGTATTGAACATGATATCTGCTATATCTTATTAATATCTCCAAAATAAATACCTGAAGATGGGGTTTTCAAGTACTCAGATGCCCACAGGTGTGTGAAATTCTTGACGTGCAGTCTTCTTACAACAAACATTTACAAAAAAAAATGACTGCTTAGTCGATTTCAGCAATGTACTGTTCTAGAGCTGGATTCTAGATTATGATGCATTCTTCTTAACCAAAAATCCTGTTTTTCTCCCTGGCGTTTCAGTGGATAGGTAAGTGGTACGCTTAAGTCAAATACAGAGCAAATTTTTATACAAACAAGATTGTTTTTTGGGTTTTTTTTCATAATGAATAGTTTCAATTTTAAATGTGATGTTCCACAAATTAAGCCAAGTGACCTGATCATCTTTCCCATATGATTCAGATTTTTTTTAAAGGCTTTGTTTTGTTTTTTGTTATCTCTCTTTGATTGGAGACATATGACACGTAAAAGTTTAGAAACTGCGTAAGCTGTAAGAATAAGTAACAACGGTACGAAGCAGTAGACAGATATGCATAATTTACATGATGCCTGCAACAGAGAATATGTTTTGTGATTGAGTGGGCTGATCATTCCCATATGAATTTGATTAACATAATAAGGATTGATTTCAAATCACACAACCACCCCGATGGCCTCAGAGACGTTTCCAACACCTAGTTGGCTTTCTCAATGTTCAGCATACAAATACAGACCCTCTTTTTGTGCTCATAATATTAAGATTAGATGATAATTTAATATTACTCCGGCAAATATGTCACCTGCATATGTTTGTTTTATACAGCAAATATCTCACAGTTTAGCCTGTCATCAGTGCAAGCCTCCTCGACGAACTGCCAGGAATGCAGGAAAGCAAAACCACATTTTTTCACTGGGAGGATAAAACTACATCAAGCAGAGAAAGATCTATTAAGCTGTAGTTGCAAAGTAGGTAATCAAAACAATATAAACAAATACGTCTACATCTATCATTAAAAACAGATAAGAATAACCCTGTTAGTGAATGATCTTTTAAAAGAAAACATACGGTTTTGATATTGAACTAGTTTATGTATTGCATGAAATCATGCATAAAGACAAGCGACAAAAGGTGTCATTTGTTCTTATTTGAACAATTTGACATTTGAATTGGGAAAGCTTCCTGGAGGGGAAGCCAAACGTCGTCAAACCTTAGAAAACCAAGTTTAGTGGATTGTTTTTTAACTTTTATGGAATGACTATGACCTGGATGACTGAGAATCTTCATAAGCACATTTGTTTTTATCGAAACAAGTCCGCATACACAAGTATTCTAGGTATACTTTCTACAAGGTCAAGAATGGACAGTTCCCCCAGGTGTCAGTGTATTCCTTATTAAATGGTAATTAATCTGATCTTTGGCTTTGGTACCCCTTGCATGGGCTGGTGATCTGTGCAGGGTGAAATAGCCACTTGCCTGTTGACCACTAGAGCGTTGTCAAACTCAACAGCAGTCCAAAATGGGTGGATGGACACATAATTTCCATCAGGGTGGGGAGAAATTCAATTTCTGATGTAAACGTTTTAGATTTATAGTCTTGTTAAGAAACCACATTCACTCATTAGATATGGTTTTCCTGCTGCCCTTGTGTTGTAAGGAGAACCTTTTCCGTGTATTCTTGATCATACATCTATGATCCCATTGATTTCCACATTTACTTCAGAAAATTCCCAAAGCACTCACACCCTGTGGAAAATGAGACTGACCACCAAACTTTTACGTTGCAAACAACCTCCTAAGAAGAAAGAAGAAAGTTGAGATTCTGCCCCACTGCAAAATGAAATCTTATAAAAGCTTCAGTGTAATGTTCTTTAACACTAGAAGTCCCAGAGAATTTCAGTTTTCCTGCAAGACCCTCTTACATCTTCAAGTTTGTGTATTCACTCTACCTTGCTAACTGTCCTTGTTGTAATGCAAATAACCTGTGATATGACCAGCCCTTCTACATGAGACTGGATAAAGACTGAAACAAACTAGCATCAGAACTAGAGCATGCTCCAAACACTTTTCATTACCTGCACCTGCAACATCAGACCTTATTGCAGAAATATATTGATAAGTCATATCTAAATCTTTTATTTAGACAAACCTATTGAACAACCAGATATCATACGGGTCCTAGTTCCTGAGCTGAGAACAGGTCATAACCAAGCTTTTCCAACAAGGAGAGGCAGAGCTTATTTATATTGTCCATTCACCAACAGACTCATTTATAATGCAAAGCTCACTATGTGAAAGAAAGAAAAACTTAGAGAATAATTGTATGTTGTCTGTTTTCGCCTTTTCATGTCATTCAACATTTCAGCTTAGTAAATGACAAACAGTATGATTTCAACATTTGAGTGAAAATTATTTCTCCTTAGGAAAAGCACTACAAATGAAGTTACAATTGTCTCATTTAGCAGTTTTCACAAACCCAAGGTGAGTCCTTCCTGCATTTGTCACAGGTATACTCAGTGCAGTGCACACAACGCTCAGTGCTGTGGTTCCTGTTGCAGAGATTGCACACCTGGCAAAAAAAAAAAAGAGTTTATCACATATTCTAAAAATTTGGTAGCACTACAATGATCTATAGCATGGGTCTTCAACGTTTTCCGGGACAAGGACCCCCAAACTGATGGCGAGATGGAGTGGGGACCCCCTAATTATATATATTGTATGAAATAGTGTTATATTAAACTGGTCCTATAGTCACTCTATTACAGACGGAGTCATGTAACGGAAGTAATTTCTCCCTGGGATTATTAAAGTATTTCTGATTCTGATTCCTGGTTGATGGGACAGGTGTTGTGCATGAAACGGTGCCCAGCTGAATGTGTGCATTGATGACTGAAAGTCATCTTCTGCCTCCATTTATGTTTAACACAGTGTGTTTAATTCATGTTTATGTGTATTTAAAGACTTTTCAATTAGTGGAAAAATTGCAGTGGTGAATATTAAATAAAGAGTGTTATCAACCAAAACTTTCGCGACCCCCATGCAGTACCTCCGTGGACCCCCTAGGGGTCACGGATCCCCCGCTGAAGACCAACGATCTATAGTATAGTCATTGGCTATTATGTGCTTATAATAACAAAGAGAAATCTCCAAAAATACAGTTTGGCCTATCTTCACAAAGTAAGAGTTGTATTATGATCCAGATGAGGTTATCTGTGTATCCCACAATTTTGGAGGCACTACAATCTTCTATAGTGTAATTATCCTAATAATAGGATAGGATATCCTTGTCATGATTGGCTTAAGAGACTTAACCCACATGCAGAACACCACTGGAAGCAGAGTAAAAGTTTAACAGAGTTTATTGACTGGTTTTCACAGAGAGAACATGAACTGGTTCAGGCACAGGCCGGGACTGGAATCACTGATGTCTGCAGAGACGGATAGTTTGGTTAGCCAGGCAGTCAGATGGTTTGTCGAGTTAATTAATTCAGAATATACCTTGAAGAGGTCCAGAAAGATCTTTTGTGAGGAAGGGAACCGGTTGGGTCCAGAGACTGTTGGTTCAGCAGAGTGCTCAGCAGCAGCAGCGTCTAGCTTCTGACTTGTGAGTGGGAGACCTTGGTTTGAGTTTCCAGCTCTTCCTTGAGAGCAGCAGGAGGAGTCCAGATTGAAATCTTCAGGTTTGGCTTCCTTGGGCAGGCAGGCAGGTTTGCAGGCAAAGCTCATCCAGAGCTTTAGACTTTAGACGAGTTTCCTGTGAGCAAGAAGACAGAGGCAGGTTAGAATCAGGTTTCTCTCTAGAGACAACTACGATTCTTTCAGAATAACTGAGGCACAGGTTCGCTAACCAAACTTGGTCAACACTGCGGCGTTGAAGGAAGGTCTTGCTGCTGCTTATGAAGGAAGGTCTCCTGATGGGCTGATGCGCTTCAGGAGTGCTGGAGGCTCCAGCCCAGGAGACCCACAGCGCACTCTGCTGGAGAAAGGTGGTAAATCTCCAGATCCCAACAATCCTAGGATATCCTACTTATCCTAATAATAAAATAGAGGTGCCATTTGTCATTTAGGCTTTGGGAAATTTCTCAAAGAAGTATTATTTTCAAATCCAATAAATATGATATTAAAAAACATGAGATGAGATATACATGAAATTTATAATAATCCAACTCTCCTTGGTGATGCTTTTGAATATTTCTCTCTGATTATTTTGCAACTTGCAGACGGTCCCTAAGCATTTGTGGAGGAGCGAGCTCTGCATAGGGTCCAATGTTATTCTCCCAGCACAATAGGAGACTCATTTTGAGGAACCTACGGTTGTAGCTCACTGTCTGCCTTGCTATGAAGGTGACATCTGAAAAAAAAATGCTATCCCCATCAAGGTCAATACAGTATGTCTTTAAATCTGATTTGATTAAAACAAAACAGGGCCAGATCTAAGTAGGACATGCATAGAAATAATGGTCTGAAGGAAAAATCTACTTAAAAAAAAAAAAAACATGTGGGATTTAAGTGCTAATGTTTTAGGTGCAGTATTTAGGTCTGGCATCCAAGCATTTTCCAGTGATTTTTTTAACCCTGGGAAATGCTGATGATTTAGTTCCAAAGTGAGGACTTGCTAATATTTACCAAGCAGAGTGGTTAAAGGAAGTGCCACAATGTTACTGCTTTCCTTTAGATGTGTGCAGTTTAACCTCTGGTTCTTCAATGGCAACATGTCTTTAGTAACTAGAGGTGGGTGTCAACTTCACTTCCTAGTGTATACATTGGAAGTGAGACCCTGTTCAATTTACCACCACTGGTATACCAAAAAAACAAAACAATAAAATGTTGGAAAATGTTTAGCATGAGAGTGTAAAATAAAAGTGGTGTGTAAAAGCATGTAAGAATGGGTGCGTATATCTGCTGCACACATGTTGTCTAAAGGCATGTATAAGTGCCTCCAGACATCTGTGTAGGCGTTGGGTATGCCTGCCAGTCTGGGGCTCTCCTGGCAAATAGGACTTCCTCATGCAGCATCAGAGGTGACGAGGTGCGAGGGCGTGTGTGCACGTGTGTGTGTGCACGTGTGTGTATATATATATATATATATATATATATATATATATATATATATATATATATATGGCTGTGTGTGTGCACACACACACCAAGGGTTTTCCTCGTTCTGTGCCAAAGTGGAGAGGGAAAAGACCAGTGTTGGGTGCTGGGAAAATAGCAGTTCAAGAATCATGAGGGCTTTTTCCACTGGCACATTCCCACATATGGGGAGTGCAGAGAAGTGACAGGTTAGTGGGTTTGCTAAGAATTCAGCTTACACACATAAACCCCATGATCACCGCAAACACACAGTACATGCACTTACAAAAAGTAAATTAAAAAATTTCACCGTCTTGAGAAAGCCCTTGATGCAGCTATAAACTGGTAAACAGATAAAGCATCTATTGTAACGGAAGGAAATAAGAAAATCAAGAAAACAACTTTTAAATCAACAGTCTTGAAACTTTGGGATACATGTCTTTGAAAAAGGGATATGATACTATCGTGATTCACATTTTTACCATGCCTGTCCATGTTTAGTTAATTTCACATGATGTGCCCTATCCATGTCATTACTGCAAAGCTTTGTCCACCACGCTTATAAAGCCCACATTTACATTTGGTTGAAAGGTGAAAAGCCACATTTTTCAGGATGTTGAAAAGACACATAAAAATGGGTTTTCAGCTAAAGTCTATTATTGGATTAAAGTTGAACAAAATTAGAGCGACCAAACACAGTCCAATTTTCAACAATGATCTTTGGACTACATCAAGATTATGACAGAACGACCAGATTTAGCTTAAAAACCAACGTCTAAAGTAGGTCTTGTGTTTTTGGGGGGTGGGGAGGTGATTTTTGGTTTGCAGGTTGGATATTGAAACTCAGAATCGACAATAAAGAATTTGAACGATTCCGGGAGAACTGAATGGTTTCAATCAATTATCAATTGCCGATGTCCCACCCTACTTCTAACCCATTGCTTTGCTCAAGACATTACTCAAACCTTCCCTCAGTTCTGACTAAGGACATCTGCTGCTTAATTAAAACAATGACAACCTAATGAGTTAAAAGAAATCCCACATAAGAAAACATCCAAACATGACACTTTATACAAGATGATGACAATAAAGTTTATGTGAATCCCATGTCCACTAACCTTAAGGATTATTTAGCCTAAATTAGGTGCCATTTCTTCTTAGGTTGCACATTTAAAATGACAAAAGAAATACTGCAAATATGTATATTGCCATTGATGGTTGTGCTTTCCAACTATCATGGACTTATGGACTAGTATGGTCTTAAGTATTTTAGTACAGTGCATCATTGTTATGTGATGCTCCTTTCTACCGGTTGTCTTTTTACAGTAATTTTCAGTCTCCAGCCTTCGTGGGATTGTAGAACAGGCAGTCGAGAACAGCCTTTTTACCTGTTTCGGCCTCTATCTATTTTGTGTAGCTCTTTATTTGGGCAGCCAAGGCTTGGGGTATTTGTCTAGCAGTTTCCAGAATCGCTAATGCTGTTCTATATGTCAGCTCAGTGGTTTCTGTGATGGTCGCAGTAGGGAGTGTACTATGCTGTATTCACATAACCCAGGAGAGCATTTGGAGGCATCTCACTTAAATCTACTTGCCGATGTTGGAATTGACAAGTTATCAATTAAGTTGTAATCCTTTTTCTTAGGTTAATCTCACACAGCATTCGATGCAGGTCCAGATTCTGAAACAGCTTTTATCTACCTCAAGAGTTGGGGAATATGTGAGAGGATCCACGGTGCAGTAACCAGGCTGCCGATAAAGCATCCCCCGCTCTCTCCTGCTTATAACTGGTGATTTCAACCGGGCCTCCCTCCGTTCTACCCTCCCCACACTCACCCAGGACGTCACATTTAAAACAAGGGACAACTAAACCCTGTAAAAAAAAAAACTGCTGCACTCCACCCACTAGGATGCTTAGATTACAACCTTGTCTACCTGCTCTCCCACTACATACCAGTGGTGAGAAGGACACTAGTGCAGAAGTCAGTACAAATGTGGTCAGATGAGGCCCCTGAGAAACTGAGGGATTGTTTCAGAACAACAGAATGGAGCATGTTAAAAAGCTTCCATGTGATGACATCAACAGCCTGACTAATGTATCATGTAGCATTGACTACATGACCTTCTGTGTGGAGAGCGCACACGATGGCTACGGAGCTTCCCAAACAATAAACCCCTAGGTGGCCCCTAAGCTGAAAGTCCTCCTGAACTACTAAAAAGGCCTTTCAACTCATGAGACAGAGAAGAGCAGTGTAGAGTCCAAGGCAAGCTCCAATGGAGTATCAGGGCAGCAAAGAAGGACTATGGTAGGAAAATAGAGGAACAGTTGGCAGAAAACAACATTAGAGACGTGTGGAGGGATCTCAATAACATCTCCGGCTTTGGGCAGGGGAACACCACCAGCAGGGCTGCAGACAGAGTCACCAAGTTTGTAGAGGAGTTAAACAGGGTTTTCACACATTTTGACCCCCCTCACACCAGCCCCCTCTCTGTCCTTAACTCTCAACTAGCCTCCAAACCCCAGGCCACCAGTGAGTTACCCTCCCCCTCACCACCACTCTTACCAACCCCCGACCCACTCACACCCTCTGTCCTGCCTCCCTCCACCCTCACGGTCACTTCGATGCAGGTGAGTGGCCAGCTGAAGATATTTAAATAGAGGAAAGCCTCTGGACAGGAGGGGATTCCTCCAAGGCTGTTGGGGAACTGTGCTAATGAGCTCTGTGAGGTCCTCAGCTACATCTACAACCTGAGCCCCAGCTTGAGGGTGGTCCCCTCTCTCTGTAAGACCTCCTGTATGGTACTTGTTCCCAAAACCCTGCACAACAAGGAACCGGCCCACTTGAGACCAGTCACTCTGACCTTCCACCTGATGAAGACCATGGAGTATGTCATCCCACCTGCTCACTGTAGTGAGCCCCACCCTAGACCTGCTACAGTTTGCTTACTGACCTGACATCAGAGTGGATTGGGCATTGTAGACTGACATTAGCCATTCTAGGCTGTGTTTCTGAGGGGTGTATCGATCGGTCATCATAAACTTTGTGAACTGGTGAGAGAAGAACCACCTGTGTCTTAATACCAGTAAGACTAAACAGAAGGTGGTCGCAGTAGAAGACCCCCACATCACTTCCAGGTGAACATCCAGAGGCAGTACACAGAAACTGTGGAGAGATTTAAATACCTGGGTGTTCACGTCAATAAAAAACTGAACTGGACTCATAACACTGACACCCTGTATAAGAACGGCCAGAGATGCCTCCACTTCCTGAGGAGGCTGAGGTCCTTTGGAGTGAGCAGGCCCCTGCTTAAAACCTTCTATGACTCTGTGGTAGCATTAGCCCTCCCCTACGCTGTTGTCTGCTTGGCCCCTGGCAGCGCGCAGTAGGACAGAAAGACACTGAACAAACTAATGAGAAAAGCCGCTTCTGTCCTAGGCTGCACTCTGGACTCAGTGGATGAAGAGGCTGAGAGGAGAGTGCTGTCGAAGCTTACATCAATCATAGAGAACACCTTCCACCCTCTGCACTTGACTTTAGAAGGAGCTGAGTAGCTTCTTTAGTGAAAGACTTTTACACCCTGTTTGTAAAAAGGACCACTACCGCGACTCTACAACGGCGATAACTTGGGCAATGTATAATGTGCAATTTACTTTTTGATATCCTGTGCAATAACTTTTTTTTTATTTGACACCCAGTGATATAACTATATATACAATACGAATATAAATATCCTTCTTTATTAACACCTATGTAAGCACCCAGTACACTAACCCTGTATAATGATCCTGCTTAAAAAAAAAGCTGTCAAATGTGGACGCACTGTACATACTGTATATATCCCATGCACCTCTTTCTTCCTCTGTCATATTTTGCCTATTCCACTATTTGAGCCAATACAAGGAGTAAAGTTGATCAGTTAATTGGTCTCCACTTCCACCAGACAGCTGAACTGTTAAGAAAACTCTAAATTATGTCACAGACTCTGCATCACACTGACAACACGAAACCAAAACACTGCATTTCTTACTATCTGAGAATGTGTTATCTCAAAACCAATGGCCAGAAAGAAAAACAAAAAACAAAATATAAATAACCCTAAATATCCCTAAGTCCCCAAGTAGAGAATATATGGTGTGCTAGTAACAAGGTAAAGGCTAAAGGAAGCAAGCAGATTCACAGGAAGTCATATAAAAAATATATAAAAACAAAAATGTGTGTTTGTTGGCTTAAAAGAACTAGTATATCATTCCTCTGAGGTCTGATATTTACAACCTAGCTTCTTGCTATAAAATGGTTGTAAACATCCATACTCAGTTTTGCATCTTGAATCGGTCTCTTCTTATTACCCTATCCATTTTCACCTTAGTAAGATCCAGACCAAAACCTGTGGCTTTGCCCAAAAGGCTCAGAAGCTAGATGTTTTTTCTGCCTCTGGCAAATTGTTTCACTTCAGATTAAACACAATTAACCCATAAATAGGAACATTTTATTTTAATGTGCAAATACAGTAGGTCACATATATAAAGCCAGTATCATGCAATCACATTGATCCTGTTTTATCCATTCAGAGAATAACGTAATCAAATCTGCAATGCCAGAAGAGGATAGGAGCAAGAGATTACGCACCTTTACCACACAGCTTAAAAAAACACAACCCCCCATTTTATAGTAAACTGATCTTTATTTAGGAGGGTCCTCATGTGAAAATGTGTATTTCATTTTTGTTTGCTGTTGAAGATTTTCAGTCTTCAAGGTCATAGTCATTCCAGTTAAAAAAACAAACCAATGGACTTTGTTTTCCAAGTTTGAGGCGTTTTGCTTTGCATCCAGTAATCTTTTTTTTAACAGAACAGGGGTGAACTTGTTCTTTTGCTTCATTTCAAAATTATGGATAAATGTTTGCCTCATGGTGAGTTGTGAGAGACTCCTTAATATGTGTGGGTGTGGGCAGTAGGGACATCATAGATGAAGCCTACATCTGGTTGCACAGATCCAGGCTTATTATGTTACTGTGCTCTTCAAGACTCCCATTAGTAATGCAGGCCAATGCATTTTTTTTAATGAAAATAAGTTTAGGCCAATGTCCGAATCCTAAAAAGGTGAAGTTTATATATACACATATATATATATATATATATATATATATATATATATATCAGAATA
>NW_015150882.1:166489-177850 GCF_000732505.1 Cyprinodon variegatus
TTTTTTTTTTTTTTTTTTTTTTTTTTAAAGAAGAGTAAAATTATCAACAATATCGATCAACTCGTTCCCTTTAATCTTTTGTATACTGTCTGTCTGTGTGTCTTTGGGGGTGTGCGTGTGCCTGTGTATGTCTTTCAGTTTGTTTTGAGCTGAAACTACTCAATGTGAAAATGTGCCAATGAGCTGGACAATTATTCTAGTAGAGGGAGGCAGCCTGTATCAATTTAACAATGGGAAGCACCAATTTTATAAATTGCATTTGAGCATACGTTGTGTATACATTGTGTCTCAGAGCTGAGACAAGCATGTCATGGAAGTATGAGAAATCTTGCAATATTCCTGCCTATTTGGATAAGTTGCACAGCAAATTGTGCTTGCACCAGTGATAGATAGGTAAAGGTTAGGTAGGAGCATTTTAAATGCAGGCTTGATATTTTCCTATATTTTCAAACACAAGTGAGATTATCAGTGGTTTGGATGCAGTTTAAGGTTGAGATCGTATTATCGGGAGAAAAGAGAGTGCAAACTCTAGAACATGATAAACAAGGTTTAGTGAGACTTCACTTAATCACAATAGTGATTAAGTACAACTTGTAATAATAATAAAGTACATTATTTACAAGCATATTATACTGCAGATTAGGTTTATAACATAATGTGTTTTGGTTCCATATAGTTTTAAGTATTCCTTTTAGTACATACACTTAAAATTTTATTTTTTTCTATACACAGTAATAATTTTTCCTATGGTCCCCATGAAAACTCAATATAAACTACATCATGTTTAAGAGTGATCCTTATTTGTGAAAATGTAATTACAGAATTGCATCCTAACATTGGAAATTTGGATTGAAACAACAGTCCATTGCATACATACACGTGTATTGCTGTTTACATAGAAATGGTACAAAATGTGGTTGAAATACTGTTAGGGGAGGATGTGAAATGTTTTTCTGAAAAAGGGGAAATAATTGCTGTGTGACGTCAAGCAGTGAGGTTGATGGAGTGGTGAGTATGACTCATTCTGTTTCCCCCCTCACTCATTATTTTGTCATAGAAATTCTACTTGAAACCTTAGTAAATTTTCAAAGTAATCCAGACTCTCCAACACCTAAAAGTTAATACCTTACTAATTACAGTCTGTGCCCTCTGTTTGGAAAGCCCAGGTCGCAGACAGGATGGATATGTGATGCTTTGTCTGACAGCAGTCACTATTCTCCTTTTACACACATTTATCCTATGTCTTTAAAATATATAAAGAAATTATTTTAAGTAACTAAACATGACAGCTTAATTTCTTAATAAAATCTGCAATTAAAGTAGTTTTTACATTC
The DNA here is from genome assembly GCF_000732505.1 of Cyprinodon variegatus. NCBI lineage: Eukaryota > Metazoa > Chordata > Actinopteri > Cyprinodontiformes > Cyprinodontidae > Cyprinodon > Cyprinodon variegatus. The sequence goes on from NW_015150882.1 coordinate 167,824, forward strand.
AACTAACAACTGACCCATTCAGATATACAGAATAAATTGTTCTAACATCTGATGGAAATGTTTCCCTTTGTTTGAAGAATGTTTTATACCACACACTGTCATTCAAAAGAATCTTGATACATTTTGCTAACTTTCACTTATGGGATAACAAGAAACTCCAGCATGTAAATTTATGTAACATACTTACAAAATGTCTGTTTATAACTTGGAGGAATGTTATTTGGTTCCAGATTTAGAAGTCCTGAGTCTGTAATGATCAGAACAGATGGACCCTGAATTCAAGCCAGACAACCAGTGTGAAACTTGGTTTACACAGTTTACGGAAAAGAAACTGCTGCAGGTGGTGTCAGCGAGGCAGACAGGCAAACATATCAGGGTCAGGCAGGTAGTCGTGTCAGACAGGGATCAGGCAGGCCCATAAACAGTGACACATCAGGTCAGGCAAACAGGCAGGAAGTCAGGAAACAGAATGCTGGAATAGATCTCACCATTGGCTTGAAATAATCTGGCACTGATTTTCTTCTTTTTTTGTGAAGTTTAATGGCGGTTGGTAAACAATTTGAAAGTCAGTTACCGCCACCTACCAGTATGGATTGTGGAAAAAAATGACACTGTACTAACGAATAAATCTATCTACTTTACTTTATAATCATAACATAATAACCCAATATCCTATATCTTTAAGTAATTTAATTGGAAAAGGCTAAGACTAAACAAATACTGGTTCTTCTCAAAATATTAGCATATTGTGATAAAGTTCATTATTTCCATTCATTGTACACTAACTGATATATTTCAGGTCTTTTATTGTCTTAATATGGATGATTTTGGCATACAGCTCATAAAAACCCCAAATTCCTATCTCACAAAATTAGCATATTTCATCCGACCAATAACAGAAAAGTGTTCTGATCATTTAAAATGTCTCCAGACCTTTACTGGTTGATGATTTTCTTTATTCAGACCCCACTGATTGTTAATTGGTTACCTCTGGTTTAATGTTTATAAATATTTATTTCACGTCATGTGCACCATCCAATGCAGATCATTGGCTCCATCCACATCTAGTGAAAACTAGTGTGATTGGATGAGTCATATAAAGCAAACTCTCATTGGTTAGCTAAAGGAAATCATCAGAAGCAAGCAGGTGTTCTTCGAACTGTAAACGTGAATTGTCTGTGCCATGCTACAATTTGTTATAATGGGCTTTAAAGATCTGACCCACATGCAAAGAATCACTCAGAGACCAAGGGTAAAGTGAACTGGCTTATTGTGGGTTAGCAAAAACACAGATGGAGAAAGATATTCTGCTGGGTAATACTGTTGGACCTCAGCGGACTGGTGAACCGGAACCGGAAACTCTGAAGGGGCGATCACAATGATCAGTTCAGGGACCGTGGGAAAAAAGACAGAGGCTTGTATATAGCTTGAGAGGCACTGTGCCTTTGCACAATTATACATCGTCAGAAGAAAATACAGAATAAAACCACATATAACGTGCATGTTTAGACTATATTTTGTTAAATTGGCACATATTTACCTACTGTCTTAGTCACTGGTAAGTTTAAATGCAACCTTTTCAAAGTGGAAAAAAGTCCTAATTCCACATTCATCAGAGCCGGTGACGCTTCATTCATTGATAAACAACATCCAGTGTGTGTAATGCTTATAAAATTAGTATAAATGTAGCAGGAAATTATGCTTTTCTCTTTAAACGAAATGCACCCTGATGCTCACGTCAAGCATAAATAAGCATGCATATTTTTGCATAGGTCAAATTACATTAATAAAACTTTGGACCAATAGTGTCCCTACCAAAGTGGAATTCATATAGTGGCATCTGGCTGTTTTTTTTAAAGGTTACTTTATAATTTTATACTTTAAGTAGTTTTTGGAGCACATACTTTTTGACTTTTACTTGAGTAAAGAGGTCAAGTTAATACTTCAACTTTTACCAGAGTGTTTTTAAACTGCAGTATCTATACTTCTACTGAACTAACAAATGTGTACTCTTGACACCACTGTTAGGTGCATAGCTAGTTTAGTGACCTTTTTACATGATATGCAAATTTAGTGAGATAGGAATTTTGGGTTTTCATGAGCTGTATGCCAAAATTATCCGTATTAAGACAATAAATGACCTGAAATTTTTGAGTTAGGGTGCAATGAATCTAAAATATGTGAATATTCAAGTTTTATCATTACATTATGGAAAATAATGAACTTTATCACAATATGCTAATATTTTAAGAAGGATACAGGTTCTCTGAATTCAGTAAAGATTAAAAAAAAACAAACAAAAAAAAAAAAACTGCCAACTGGAGATGAACAGAGCAGCACTGAGTCCTTTCTGACAACATGGGTGCAAGTGTACAGCCAGGGACATCCCAGACATTAGGCTATTACTGAAGTAATAATACAGGACCTTATTATTTAATGTAACCTCTTTGATCTAGAAGCCCAGCTTTAAAAACTTTATGTCAGTGGTGGAGGAGAGATACTGCCTGCCAAGTTGCAGCACAGTAACCAAATGTCTTCCTGCAGTAAAAGTTTCCAAGATTAAATCCAAGTTAATCTTGGACAAGTTAATCATTTCAGTGACGAAGATGGAAACACAAGGATAAATAAGGAAGCATGCCTTTGTAAATTATATGCACTTATTTTTATTAAACATGTAATTAGAATGTATTGTGCGATAATTGATTATCTCAACAGGCATACTCAATACTTGAGATTTGAATTGGACTTGAGCCCTCAAGACTTTAGACTTGACTTGAACCAGAGCTCTCAAGACTTGAGACTTGACTTGAACGTGAACGTGTCTGTCTCAAGCCACCTTTTCCCCTTTTACCTCTTCTATCTCTTTATTTCCCATTTAAAACTGTTGTCCTGCCTTCCTCATCCTAATCTACCGGACTTGCCATTTTGTTCCATCCACCAACCCATCAAGCGAAAAAACATTTTTCACAAACCACTGCAAGTCCCAAAACGAAAATCTGAAGGCTGGTTATATACAGATAGGTGCAGGTGGATCACATGAGTAGAAATCAGAATGGGGCAGAGCTGCGTAGGTGTGTCTTGTGAGGAATCAGACCTGCATGTGTGTTGAGATCATGACAGAAGAAATTGCTAAGTTTGAATCCAGCGGTTTGTCCTCTAAAAGGCAGATTTGTATTATCTAAATGGCAGATTCGTCTGCTGATTACGTAAAAGCGTGGGCCGAGGTCTGTTTGGATTGGAAAACTCCTGGTTAGGTGGCAGACAAATGCAGCCTTCTTTTTGCCATTTGTCATTTTGATGGATGAGTCCGGTGTATCCTTCGTAGCCTTGGGTATCCCGTGATTAATTGCGAGTCCAAATAAGCCAGCTGGAGAGTTTTAGATAATGAATATAATGCCTAATTCTCATCCTAGGAATATAGACAAATTATAAATTGGTTGCCTCAGTAATATTTCAGTAATATTTCAGTAATATTGTGATGATCCTGGCACTGGAGCTGACTCTATCTCATATTATCACTCTGGTTCAGTCTCCACCCCCATTGCAATCATCTCTACTGGTTTCACCTGTCTCCACCTGCATATAAGCTCCGTCCTCATGAGTCTCCTCTGCCAGATCTTTTCAAGCCAACCCGGTGAGAACCTTCTAGCCTTATTTCTGAAAACCTGTCTTTTGCCTGCCTGCCTGTTGTTGATCCTGTCCTGTCCTCTGATTTTTGAGCCTGCCTGTCCCCTTCTTGGATTTGTCCGCCTGCCTGAGACCAACTCTGTCAGTCTCTGGATTCTGGAATGATTCCCTGTGCTTGAGACCCGTTTCTGTCTAAAAGTTAATGAGCCTGTCAGCCCCCTTCAAGTCCTGTGATACTGGAGATCATACCTGGGTCAGAAACTGAACAAACCTGCTGAAACCCCCCCTGCTTATCAGCTGGACGTCTGAAACAATATCTGGACACACTACCTGTTCCTGGCTGGTCCTCTGAGCCTGTACCCCGTGTGAAATCAGGTTTGTCCGTCAGACAGGTTCTACTCTAACCTGCCAGTGCCGCCTCTAACCTGTCCCTCGGTCTCCAGGTCATATCCGTCAGCACACGGAAGCTGAACGCCCGAAAGTCGGCGTCTCAATCACCTGTGTCCTCAATAAACTTCTTAAATTGTCACTGACCTGTTGTGGTGAATCTTGGGTCTGCATCCAGTTCATTACAAATATTTCAGTAATATTTCATATATTCACCTCAACTTAAAAATTCATTTACTGAAGGAATCGATATAATAGCCAGAAAATGCTAAAACATCTTTCTAAGGAAAACTAACAAATATTTTATATCCTAACCCAAATAAAAAACTTTTCCTATAAGAAGAATACTCCTAAAATGATATCCATGTATTGAGAGCCAAATGTCTTTAAATTGCTATTCTGCCTAAATTTTAAGAGATTAATTTAAAAATTTTAAATCACAATTATCCTTAAATTTACTGTAGACAAATATTGTATATGTGAGCAAGAAGTGGAATGAAGTAAACAATTTTTTTTTTTATATCAGTAAAACGCAAACATTTTTATCCTCAGTTCATAACTGGCTACTCTCTAAATTCTTATACATATATTTTATCTCTGATATTATTGCCCAAGATAAACAAATATAATTCATTAATAATATAATTTTTATGGTAAAATTTTTTAACTGTAGTCTCACCAAAACTCTACCTACATACATGGCATTTAAAAATGAAATGAATATACCTACTTTTATCTTAAAGAAAATGTCTACCACTAGTGCTAAAAGGCTAGATGCTTTTATCTCCGACTACAATTCTTAATTACTGTGCCCTTATGTTATATTCCTTATCTTTTTTATTCCAGTGATTATTCATTGTCAATAATGATATCTTTATTTTATTATCTAATTTACAATTGAATAGGTTTTTTTAATTTTCTTTTCTTTTTTATTGCTATTTTACACCATCTGCTTAACTAAGTATGTTGTTTTTTTTTTTGTTGAATATGAGAGATTTTGCAAATATATTTTTTATACATACAATTGTTAATTACAATTGCTTTATATTTACTCATGCTCTCAGTGGTTGTCACCTTTATCTCACTCTCTATTCTCATGAGTATAGTCTTTGTTCACTTTACAATAAATAAAAAGTAAATACAACAGCGGTGGATATCCATTCTTTTCCTAGTTTTTGTGTCAATTGTCATGGTTACTGGGCAACAGGGCATACTTGGGGTGAAAGCTGGAGAAGGCTGTACTTGTCTGAATCCATAGCAAAAACTCTTCCAGGATCCTTATTGTCATGGACTTGGAAGGACCCAGTCCAAATAGACCAGGTCCTTAGATACTGCAGCCTCTGAAATCGAACACACCGAATGTGTTCAGCAATAGGCAATGGAGTTTAAGATCTTCTGACAGCTAAATTCTTGGTCTAATTATCTTTACTTCTGAGCTGTAACTAAGATTAGATGAGGTGTGTCAGCTGTTTGCATGCCTTACTTAAGATGTTTAACTCCATTTAGTTCTAAACTTTAACTCAACCATTCTTACCAATAATTTAAAAAAGAAAATAAGGTATTTAAGCATAGATAAGACCATATATTTGTAACAGTAATCCTTTTCCTGCTATGTGAACCTATATTTGTTTCTCCAAGCAACCTACTGTTATTACAGAAAGTTTACATTAAACCACTTTTAATTGCCTTTTCATAAAAACATTATGTTTTTTAACTTAAGTCATATTGGTAAAATTTCAGAATTTATCAAAAGATATATGGATTTTACTCTAATAAATCTCAAATTCTCTCCTATGGTTTTATTTTATCATATAATTTCTTTGCAATGTAAAATGATTAAAGTAGTTCAGAGGTTTTGTAGTGATATCTGGCTACATGTATATAACACACACAAGTTTATATATATATAAGCTAAACTATCCTAAAAAAATACATTTCTAATAATTTTGTCCTTTCAGGGTCTAGTTTGGGCTTGGTCTCAGACAAACCTGCCTAGACGCCTAGTCTGACTTTTTTATATTTTGATTTCTTTCCACTTCACTCTTGTGTGCTTCTTTGTGTTTGTCGATCAGATAAAACCCTGAAATCCATTTGGATTATGGTGTTGACATCCCAAATGTCACAGGTTAAATAAGTTTAAGTATCTTTTTAGATTTTTAGTTTGGTTTTATTAAGAAATACTGCTGTTAATGCGTACCCTTCATGCTTTATGTAGTCAGCGAATAAGCAAATTTAGAAAATATTTATCTTCACACTGGGGCCTGATCAAATCTCTACCTTTCCTAGTTTTTCTTCTGTTTATTGACTGTGGTGTAATGCTAACAGTGAGACTGGTTATATGAAGTTTTTGCTATAGGAAGCACATGTCAAGATCACTCAACATGATATGTTAAATCCAAACATCCTATATTCCACTGCTGGAATTCTAGGAATTAAAGTTCCTGTAACCCTTTGGGTCTTGCTGATATGCAGCAAGAGTCGTCGCTTTAATACAGACAAAACTCTCGGTGTTAGCAAGTCTATAAGTATGTGAGTGAGTGTGTGAAAGACTGAATTTAGTATAAAGTGCTTTGATCAAGTTTCTTGAAATGTCAATACAGGCCATTTACCTTTTATGTTATGTCCAGGTTAGCTGGTGTATTGCAAAAGTGGTTTGTAATAATGAATTTACAACTTAAAAAAATTTTTGAATGAAGCAGAAACTGAGCAAAGGATGCAAGCTTGAAGAGAAAACCCATGGACTAAACAGAGAAAGACATAGGAGCATTTGGTTTCAAGCTTAAGTGAAAAAACTTGTCTTGGAAGACTCTCAAAAAAGCTCTCATTCCATTTCCTTTGTGAACTTTTCTCTAACTCTTATGTGTTTTCTCAAAGAAGTGATCCGCCAAAATACTTCATTACAGCAATAACACAATCACGCCTGAAGGTAATAACGATTACAGTTGAATGGTAGCTGCTGAGAGGGACACCTGGTGAGAAATATATATATTTCCAATACATTTTCTGTTTGGACCTTTTTTTTCCAGTCCTTATTCAAAATGTTATTGGGACAAAAAATTAGCTGGGAAATCAAAAAGAGAGATTGATGTTTCTTAGCAATTCCATTGTTATTTTTTCAAGCATTTTAAGCTTTAGTATTTCCAACATGGCTGCGATGCAGGCAGTGGCTTGATACAGTTCTCGACAACTCCACAAAATATGCCGGATAGGACACTAAAAATTAGGCATCAATCCTGCATCTACGACCGCCAGCGCCTGCTGGAGCTTTGGTCACAAAATGTTGTTTCTGGACTCGTAAATACAGCCACTCTTGACCACCTCCAAGCTGTGGAGTGCTCCGGAATGATGAAAACAATATAAAAGACTCAGGGACCAGTGTATGGGCAGGAGAAAGCGGTTGTGCATGATTAGAACAGAGGGGCTGCAAAGATGGACTAAAGGCAAAGCAATTCAAACTCTGTTCAAAATGAGAGCAGCAACTGCTGCGCCAACATCCTGACTGAGTGATGGCTACATTCATCCATACCAGTCAATGCTGTTAGCCTGGAGGGTCTAATATTATACCGCACCAATAGAAACAGTGAACTCAGTGGTAAGACTACAGGAGGGTAGTCTGTATGTGTAGATAAACAGCAACATCTTTCGATTGGGCCGACTTTCAGCCTGACCGTGCATTGTGCGTTGTGTAGTGTACAGGGGGTTACGAGCAGCGATCAGCCTCTCACGAACACCTCCCGATCAGGAATCGTGAGGTCTTTGATTTTCTCCCGACCGTTGTGGGCAAATCGCTCAGGGCTCATGCTCAAAGAAAGATTCTTCTTCCTCTCAGATGTAAACACAGAGAGATGGCAGGGATGCAATGAGTGAAATGCAGTTCTGTCTGTAAAATTGACAGGCGGTCGTAGCCACGTTTGCTCAGCCATCTCTTTTTTCAAAATATGTCGTCGCCTTTTGTTTTCAGGGCTTTCAGCACAAAATTGCACAAATTGCCAAGGCAGCGCATTTCACTCCACTGACCTTAATATTCCCCTTCTATTTGTTTGGCTTCCAGATAGACAAGTCAGAGCAGCTCCATCTCACTCCGGAGCTGAGTCCGACGTGGTTTTTAGTCGTACAATGTGAGCAGGTAGATCGCATGAGAGCATCGGGCCGAACGTAACTCGTGAGCTGTGAGCTCACACTGTACGACAAAACCCAGCAATTAGTCGTACAGTGTGAGCAGTAACTGCGTGCAACGACTGAAAAAAAATCGCACAGTGTACACCCGGCTTTAGTCAGTATGAGAGCAAAATTTGACTCTAATGACCTCCAATCAAACTATGATGTCTGAAAATACCCATATTCAGGTGCAACCCCACTACGAGGTGAACTCAACAACTTTGAGTTAAAAGGACTCCTTTAGTTGCCTCACAGCTGCATTATGGGTTGGCTGAAAAAATGTTTCACAATAAACAAAAAATACTGAGGAAAGATGGAAACTTGTCATGGAGAGACTTGGACATTAAAAGAAATACGAGGTTGGATAGAAATCTGGTCGGAAGATTTTTATCATGAAGCAATTGTCCAGAACACACAGAAAGAGCAATATCTATGCTAATTTTAGTCAAAAGATTAGAGAAAAGTTCGTTGTTTTATTCCACTGAGCAGTGGCGCATAAAATTCAAGAAAACTGAGAGCAGAAGATTTCAAATTGTGTGATGTGCGTGAAAAAAAAAAAACTGCAGTTATATTCTTGCAGAATTAGATTCTTGCAGAAACTCCAATTATGGATCCAGTTGTTGTTGAGACCTATCTGACTCCACCAGCAAGCATCATTAGCAATGAAGTTTCTGTAGCTGCATCAGCTAAAGAAACGTTTAACCAATCTGATTGAATTGTCTCCAAAAGTCATCCTGCCTTGAGAGGACTTGTTTTGAACCAACCTTTAGTGTATTGTACATTATCAAACATCCACACCAGACAGCATTAGACTAAGGGTTAAAGAAAAAAAAAAAAGAGTTTCAGGTATGTTGAACCAATGTTGGCTTTGTGTTCTCTGCTGCGTCTCTTGGTTTCCAAGCAGTGGTTCCCCCTTGAGGCCTGGAAGCAGAGGGTGGCCTGTCTGATGTCCTGCTTGGTCCCTTTGCTGAGGTTGGACTTTCTGGTCCCTTTGTATGAGGAAAAATCTTGTACTGTATACACGGGCATGCCCATGCATATGTATATACTGTACCACTGGACATACTAAATACTACATATACAGCTACAGATTTACTGTATACCACCCTGAAAAATATTGTGTAATCACTATAGGCTTTGCCTTCCACCCACATGGATAACTAAGGGATACCCTTTGCTACTGTTTCCTTTGTTTTTTTTTTTTATGTTTACTTTGGTTGTCTGTTGTCTTCTTTTTGTTGTTATGCTCTCTGTTTTCTTTCTTTTTCTTCTCATGCAGGTTTGGAAGCAGACTTCTATGAGTTGCTGTAATCATAAGTTTTCCCTCATTCTGTGTCTCTCTCTCTCTCTCTGCTTAAAAAGCCAGTGTTTAAGTCTGTGAGAGTTTGTTTTTGTATGTTGCAAGTGTATGAAAATTGAAAACACATGTTTACCTCTAGGACACGCACTCCAGCAGCTGAAAATTCCTCCGCTGCATATTAGTGGTTTATGTCAGCCCCTTGTGTTTGGACACACTGCCATGACATCTGAATCCTGAGGGGACACTTGGGGTCTTCTCAGTTTGTGTTAATGCTGTTTATGATGGCAAGGACTGGGGGAGGGAATAAAGGAGAACCAATCAGAAATAGAAGGTGGCTTTTAGTGATGTTTTATAAATTTGTAACCCCTGACAGTACTTGCTGGTTTGAGTAACTTTCTTACTTTCTGTTTATAGTAATTTGATGTGACTGCTGACAAACTAATGTTATTTATAAAGTGGAGGGGAAATTATATATTTTTTTTATTTGCATTTAAGCACAGGTTTTGCTGCTCATTTTACTCTGATATACCCAAGTATATATATATATATATATAT
>NW_015150882.1:177950-186207 GCF_000732505.1 Cyprinodon variegatus
TATATATATATAGTAGTAGCCATTGAAAATTTTCTCACTTTCCTTAATGGGGCATTGGCTGGTCATTGGCTTCCTTTTTAAACATCGATCTTTGTACTAAAATATTCTTTCTTTCATCACCTGGTCAGACCCTGTAATTCAGTGAAAGGATGCAGTCAGACTTATGCATGCATTAGCTGTGTAAAATAAAACTCACACAGTTTTTGTTCACTTTAAAAAGGATAACTAGAAAAGAAAAATGAACATTTGCACAGTGACATATTAAACTAGATTAGACTTTAGAAGAACAACTTTAGGGGAACAACTCGGGGAGAGAAACAAAGAACGCAATGTGCTTTGGTAATATCTCTTTTCACCCCGATAATGTTTTCTTTACTGGCACTGCAATATCAATGAATATCAAGGGCCCTTTCTTTCTCTGCTCTATTCTGCCTCGGCAGCTCCCCCTTTTTCTCCATTTGACGTCAAACTGTACAGCTGTGAAATGTGCTGCCTGGATATGGCAGCCTCACAAAACCTAATAACACATGTCAAGAGTCCCTGACTCAAAAACGAGTTGTGTAACGTCAGGGGATCATATCATGTTCTATTTTTAACTGCTTTGGCAGCAGGCAGCCTGTTACACAATAAATGGCCCAAGACATTCTTAATTCACTCAAGTTTTATGAATACTAACTAAATCAGGAGTCCAAAGACCTTTTTTTTCATTCTTATTATTTCCTTTTAAGATTGAAGGCCTCATCCATATAAATGAGATTATCTATAGCATTGGTTATGGTAAGACTCTCAGTTAAGTTTTTTTCTTCTTCTGATTTTCAAAATTCTAAACAGGGAGCTTTAGTTAATCTCTAAAATAAGAACAAAGGTATTTATATTTTGTGACACAATTGACTGGGATAGCTGTGAGGAGGAGAACAGGGTGAGTGGCTGAGCTTTGGATCACTGATTGACTGATACAAATTTTGATGGCTCTAGACAGGGCTATTGCTAACACGGTAATACGTCATAGTCAGTCCAGGGAGCCTTGCAAATAGAAGTATGAGGCAGACTTTTTCCAGAATGGCTGGACTTGGTTGTGCGGCAAGCAAGGAGATTGAAGGTCCGAGGTGATTAGTCAAAGGAAGTATTTGACAGAGACAAGGCAAGGAATAAAAAAAACACGAAAGAGACAGGTCGAGAGAAAAAGGAATAATAGATGGTCTACTCACATAATCAGCACTCAAGAATCTGGCAATTAAATATTGCAAATGTTAGGAATGCATAGTCCTTCTCTCTCCCTTGTCTCTTTGAAGTGCCTTGAGATAATATGTGTTGCAAATTAGCACTCTATAAATAAACTGAATTGAATTCTCCCACATGCAGCAACTCCTGGTAATTGTAACTGCCACAGGTGGAGAAACCGCTTAGATTTGATTGCCAGATTTGATTGCCAATGCTGCAGCAAGAGCAGGTAGTGCCATCAGGAATCAGTTTATGTTTATATACGAGACTTTGTAAAATACAGTTTCAGTAATGTTTTTTTTTTCCTTTATAAAACTTTTATTGGTAATTTTGGATACCATTTTAAAATTGATATTTCGAAACACCCTTTTACATCTTAACAAACTAGATCAGTAGCAAATACTAGCATAATTCTCTGTATAACAAAGGTAAAATGCATCCACCTATCTTCTGCGGGTCATTCTGCTGGGTCACAGTGGGGCCACTGCCTATCCCTGGCAGTCTATAGGCAAGAGGCCGGGTACACCCTTGACAGGTCGCCAGTCTGTCACAGGGCAACACAGATAAAGACAATGATGTACAACCATGAACACAGATACTTACACTTAAGAACAATTTAGAGAAGCCAATTAACGTAACAGTCAGGTTTTGGGAGTAAGGGAGGAAGCCGGTTTACCCGGAAAAAAACCATGCATGCACTGGGAGAGCTTGCAAACTCCATGCAGAAAGACCAAGTGTCGGCAATGAAACCCGGAACCTTCATGCTGTAATGAAATAAAGTAAAATATGGAACCTAATTTTTAGGCTTTGAAATTGCTGACAGCATTTCTAGGTCAAATACACAGGTTTTAAGACAGGAGTTAAAAGCTCAAAAGGTTGAACAGAACAGCTTTGCAGTACAGCTTCCAATTTATTTAATGCTGGGTACCTCCTTTGTTGCACATAAAAAAAAGAATTCAGATTAAGGGAATTCAAAAAAGAGCTGATTCTGAGTATGTTTCCTGTGACTCCATAAACTTCTGCATGCAGTGGTCAGAAAATGAGTGCTTCAAAGACTTTAAAGGGAAGTATTTCCTTAACTTCCTGGGATCCATACTGGGTGAGAAGTTTTTTTTTTCTTTTTTTATCCTAAGAATTGAAATAATTATAATTTTAAGTTAACTTTGAGGAGGCTGCCAAGGCATATGTAAATCTAGTGAAGAATCTCTCGACAAGCTCGGGTTTTCTAACAAAAGCCTGGGAGCTTAAGGGTTCTGCGTAGTATCTTTGCTAGAACTGCATTTATCTGTCCTGAGATGTCTGATTTATTTCCAGGGATCAGCTGTAACCACTCTTTAAGTTTTGGGGGTCATGGCCCCGAGTGTCCCTATACCCACGGGCACCACTGATGCCTTGACCTTCCAGGTTTTCTCCTGCTCTTCTCTGAGCCTCTGCTATTTCTCTGGTTTCTCTTGTTCCTTTTTCCTGATGTTACAGTAACTCAGTGTTGCTACGACAACAGCTTTCCTCTGCTTTTGGTCCACCACCACAATGTCCGATTGGTTTGGCATTATCATTCTGTCTGTATCTGTAAGTTCCACAGGATCTTGGCTCAGTCATTCTCTACCATCTTTGGAGGTGTTTCCTACTTTTATCTTCGGGTTTCCAGTCCATACACTGCACAGATGTTCTTGTATGCTATTCCAGCCACTAGGTTATGGCACTCCATGTAAGATTTCCCTGTCAGCATCTTAAACCCTGCAGTTATGTGTTGGTTTGTCTCAGGGGCCTCTTTGCACAGTCTGTACCTGGGGTCCTGTCTGGTGTGTTACATCTTGGCATCTACTTCTCTGGTGCTCAGGGCCTGCTCCTGAGCAGCCATGATGAGTGCATCTGTGCTGTCCTTCAGTCCGGCTTTATCTAGCCATTAGCAGGATTTCCTAATATCCGCCACTTCGGTTATGTTTCGGTGGTAAATCCCATGTAGGGGCTTATCCTCCGATGATGGAACCTCCAGCACGTCATCTTCTGCTCCCCAATGTCTGAGATATTCACTGAGCATGTCATCTGTTGGAGAAACAGGTGAGTCACCTGTCGGATTGGAACGCCCTCCAAACAGTTATCTGTAGGGAAACCTGAAGTCTCAGCAACACACAGACACCATGACATGTAGTTTCTGGAGATATGTGTACAGGCTCTGTAGGTTTTGCACAACCAGAGCTGTGTGACTTCAAACATGTCAAAAAACCCTTCCATTCCCCTCGAATGGAATAATGCAATTTTTATTATGTTATATTAGACTTAGACCAACTAAATTGTAATTTTGTATACACAGAGTTTATACAAACCTGAAGCGAATGCTGCCAAGCCCCCTGCCAGTTGGCTCTCATTGACCTCAGTGCCTCTTTGTCACCAGAGTTGAAGGCTAAGTTCTGTGCTATTAGCGTTTGTCGAACTTCTTCAGTGTCATGATGTGTTTTTAAAGGTCTGACCCAAAGATGCAGAGAACCACTCAGAGAACCAGCTTATCTTATTGGCTAACAAAATATGTCAATAAAAAGGTAGATCAGTCACTATATTACTATATACTATAACCAGCTAAACAAAGCGAAGCGGCTTTTTTAACATAGAGGAATTTTCCATAGTACTGTGGATAATCAAACTGGAATACAAACTTGAAGTAGGTAGGTGAAGAAGACAACCTATCTAATTTAGATTATCTAAAATTGCAGAATCATTATGGAGAATCATTATGGAGATGGATTATATGTTTTCATTCCCTATGTTCTTTTTTTATGGCAAAAAATGACTTTTGGTGGATTACACTTGAGCTTATTTTTCGGGCAATACAATTTTTCGGTGGAGTGTTACGGATAAAATTAGCCTATTTTTTTTGCCATTGTCATATGTGTTTTGGATTGCCAGAACAGAAAAACAAGGTAGGATCTGAAAATTATGAATCCTAAATTGATGACAAATTATTAGATATTGGTTATTGTAGTGTATGGTTGGCTTACATTTGAGTTGATGCTAATTTTCCTTAGGAGTGCCTGATTCTAAAGAGGTATAATATGCTGGCTTTCACTTTGATTTGAGAGTGATATCTGATGCTGAAAATATTTTTGTGTAAAAACGTACCGATATCGGGCGGTGGACGTTAAGAGGTTAATTAACTTCCTCTAATTAATCCTCTAGAACCTCTGAAGCAAAGATGTCACTCAATTACACAGTTACTATTTATCTATCAAAGATTTTATCTGTTTTAATAGACATCCTAACACGAGAACCATGCCTTTGTCCTTATAGTTAAGTGTGATATTGTTTCTGGAAAGTTTTTTTTATCATTCTTTTGCAAGCATGTTTTTGAGGTCAAAACAATGATGTTGGTCAACTAGGTATTAAGGCTAGAGCACACAACTTCAGTCCAACTCTGCAAGCCAAGCTCCAATATCTTTTTTATTTCTGAGCATACTGACTGCATAAATGCTCCCTCTACAAAATACCAACCTCATAAGAGTACTTATAAGGAAGTATATACTGCAAATTCCTCCAGGATAAAAAGGCTTGGCGGAACAGTATATACACTCACCGGCCACTTTATTAGGTACACCTGTCCAACTGCTCGTTAACACTTAATTTCTAAGCAGCCAATCACATGGCGGCAACTCAGTGCATTTAGGCATGTAGACATGGTCAAGACAATCTCCTGCAGTTCAAACCGAGCATCAGTATGGGGAAGAAAGGTGATTTGAGTGACTTTGAATGTGGCATGATTGTTGGTGCCAGAAGGGCTGGTCTGAGTATTTCAGAAACTGCTGATCTACTGGGATTTTCACGCACAACCATCTCTAGGGTTTACAGAGAACGGTCCGAAAAAGAAAAAACATCCAGTGAGCGGCAGTTCTGTGGGCGGAAATGCCTTGTTGATGCCAGAGGTCAGAGGAGAATGGCCAGACTGGTTCGAGCTGATAGAAGGGCAACAGTGACTCAAATAACCACCCGTTACAACCAAGGTGGGCAGAAGAGCATCTCTGAACGCACAGTACGTCGAACTTTGAGGCAGATGGGCTACAGCAGCTGAAGACCACACCGGGTGCCACTCCTTTCAGCTAAGAACAGGAAACTGAGGCTACAATTTGCACAAGCTCATCGAAATTGGACAATAGAAGATTGGAAAAACGTTGCCTGGTCTGATGAGTCACGATTTCTGCTGCAACATTCGGATGGTAGGGTCAGAATTTGGCGTCTACAACATGAAAGCATGGATCCATCCTGCCTTGTATCAACGGTTCAGGCTGGTGGTGGTGGTGTCATGGTGTGGGGAATATTTTCTTGGCACTCTTTGGGCCCCTTGGTACCAATTGTGCATCGTTGCAACGCCACAGCCTACCTGAGTATTGTTGCTGACCATGTCCATCCCTTTATGACCACAATGTACCCAACTTCTGATGGCTACTTTCAGCAGGATAATGCGCCATGTCATAAAGCTGGAATCATCTCACACTGGTTTCTTGAACATGACAATGAGTTCACTGTACTCAAATGGCCTCCACAGTCACCAGATCTCAATCCAATAGAGCATCTTTGGGATGTGGTGGAACGGGAGATTCGCATCATGGATGTGCAGCCGACAAATCTGCGGCAACTGTATGATGCCATCATGTCAATATGGACCAAACTCCCTGAGGAATGCTTCCAGCACCTTGTTGAATCTATGCCACGAAGAATTGAGGCAGTTCTGAAGGCAAAAGGGGGTCCAACCCGTTACTAGCATGGGGTACCTAATAAAGTGGCCGGTGAGTGTATGTAGTTTCTGCTCCAAAAATCTCAAAGAAGAAGTTGCTAACCAGTATATATTTTTCTGTAATTGTAAGCACACATCATGGGTAAAATAATTTTTTTTTATTTTTTTTTTATTAAACATTAATTTACAATCTACTCAACTAGCTATAAACACATACACTTACCTGGGGTCTGCCTTTCTTGGAGCCATGGAGAATTGCGGATGGTCTGCTCATTTTGGTCTTTAGCAAAGTAAATACCCAAATAAAGTCAATTATCATCTAATCTCACTTAACTACCTTAAAATTGGCATTGCCTTGATGTTTGTCCAGAATTATGATTTCTGTGCTTGAGGCTTGACATTATAGATATGCTTCTCAAATTAGGTCTTGGTAATGACCAATGACAAATAATGTTTTTGAAAAAGAAAAGTAATGGATATAAACAGTTTAAATATAACCAAATGGCCATGTCTATGGGGGCCTTTGTTCTTACAGCTTTATTATTGTCATTAGCACTCTGAGTCAGAGTGTGGGCATCATTTCTTGTGAGGATTAGTGGTGAGAGAGGAAGGCGCGATTGTGAGGTGACGTAAAGAGATTAAAAAACCCAAGGGGTTTTCAAAGAGGATGTCATTTGTGAAGGGACTGGGCAACACATTTGGGCTTATATTTGCATCAAAACAACAGGCAAAATTTAGCAAATGTAGCCCACCTTCTAATCACATGTCCATCTAACTCCAGCTTATATGATGTATATGTGTTTGTTCTTATATTTATACATAGTGGAATGTACACAACAGGCTATTTCTGGAAAATTGTCTGTTGTAGGGACAGACTGCTCTCTGTGCGCCCAATGCCTGGACGCCACATGGGCAATTCCTTTTTTGGGGGGTCAGGGCTATGTTTAGGCTTAAGGTGTGAATTGAGTTTAGGTTGGGGTTACAGTTAGGGTTGAGTATGAACCCGTTATTGTTAGGGTATGGGTATGGGTCACGGCTCGGCTGTAGAAATTAATGGAAAGGCCCTGCAAAGATATTGAGACCAGATTGGGTATGCGTGTGTGTGTGTGATAATAAGGGAGCTGAAAATTGTAGCACCCCGTAATGTTTGTTTTTGTAAAACAATTTGCTGTTCTTACCCTCCCTTTCCTCCACCTCCCCTGAGTCTTTCTTTATGCCACGTAATGAAATCCATCCATCCCAATTAGGAGGTGTCAGAGTTTGTTGCAGTATGGAGGGTTTGGAAAACTAGGGTGTGTTTGTCTTACTTATGGAAAGCAACTGTACAAATATGTCTATGTGAGACTATCCTAAGCCCAGCGTGGTTTCCATGTGTTGGTTCTCTTGTCCACAGTTATATAAATAATTGTTTGAAAAATATCCATCCTGTACAAGCCATTAAAAATTCCAAATTATTAACATTTTTTAACTCCGAAGAGTTGGATTTTCTTTCTAAATAGAAATTAAGATCTATTTCCTAAACCTACTAGAAGGGGCAAAAATATAGTCTCCTTTAACAAGGTATTTGACTACCAAGCCTATGAAAAATGTTATTCTGTGCAAAAAAAGAAGCCTTTTTTAAGAGTTTTAAATTGCAGATATCAACCAATAATGTTTTTATTATTGTAAAGCATGTGGGAGAGCGAAACAAAACACTACATTTCTGGAGTGAAGAGAAAATGTTGCAGGGTTTCTAAGTGTCTATTTGCATATACAAACCTAAAACGTGTAATTATGACCCTCTGTGCTCTCCCAACATTAGATGAAAACCTGAGGCATACCATTTCCTTTAGAATAGGCCTAGATAGTTCCCCTTTTTGGATAATTCTTTGTATCAAAACAGCTATTTTATGAGAGCTCAAAGGTTTCCTAGGGATCCTGTAGCAATGAATGACTATCTTGAGGCAACTCCTTCAAGCTATTTAAATTTTCACATACCCAGAAGTTCTGGGTGAGGAAGAGGAGTAGCAACAATCTTTCACTCTGACTTACTGATTACTCCCAGGGCAGTTAATTATTACAACTCTTTTGAACATTTAACCCTTAATTTCCCTGATCCAAATTTCAAAGCAAGAAAACCTCTTCTTTTTGTAACTTTGTATCGTCCACCAGGTCCTTACTCTGAATTTTTAGATGAGTTTTCAGAGTTCCTTTCTGATTTGGTATTACAAACTGACAGGGTCATCATAGTGGGAGATTTTAACATCCATGCTGACATTGAAGGCGATAGCTTAAGAGCAGCCTTTAATGCTATCTTATTCTCATCTTCATACT
>NW_015150882.1:188426-200369 GCF_000732505.1 Cyprinodon variegatus
CTGAGCTATCTCTATAGTTATGCTGCTATAGGTTTAGACTGCTGGAGGACATAGGGACCCCCATTTCATCATTCTGCTTTATTCTGTCTCCATTCTCCCACTTTGCAGAATCTGTTAGTTCAATCCATAACGTTATGCTTTCTCTGCTTTTTCTCATAGTAGCTTAGCCTCGTCTGTTCCTGTTTGGCTGTGACACCATCCTGGAAAGAAATATCAGCTCGACTGCTTCCATCAACACCCTTATTTATAGATGCTGGTGATCGGCCTGTTTTCCAGTGTAGTCCTGTTTCTCTGACCGTGACTGGCTGGATGTGCTCTCTTCATCCTCTGACATGGGAGCTGGCTTGGAGCTCGTCTGCCTGGCTGTGTGTTTGCTGGACGGGGCTTTTGTATATTGCTTTTTGTATCTCTGCTTCTGTCTCCTTGAACCCCAGTCGGCCTCGGCAGATGTCCGCTCACACTGAGCCTGGTTCTGCTGGAGGTTTCTTCCTGTTAAAAGGGAGTTTTTCCTCTCCACTGTTGCTCCAACTATGCTTAGTGTGAGGGATTGCATTTGAGTCAATGAGTCGATGCAATCAACTGGTTTTCCTTAGATAGAAAACTTTGAATCAATCTGACTGGATGATCTGGTTGAACTGTAAAGTGCCTTGAGATGACTTGTGTTGTAAATTGGCGCTATATAAATAAACTGAATTGAGTTGACATGACTGAATTAGCCAAATGCAGGACAACTCTAGAATAAATATTGTAAGAAGCTGCTAAACATTTAGGACTGTTGTGATAGTTCCCCTTTTCACAGTGCAAACACACTAAACATGCAGGCAAAACTGCATTGGCTTAGATTGCAAAAAAATGCTGGTTATGTACCAGAGTTAAGCAAAAAGCCATGTTTTTTCCAGACAACATTCATTTGTCTAGTAAATGGCAATTGGCTATATAGTTGTGGTAATGTTGTGTTAGTATTACTGTCATTGTGTTAGAAGGCAAATTTTATTTCTCATGATGCAATATGAACAACCACTGTGAACTAGGTAGAATTTCAAATAGACTATTATTAGAAATAAAAAAGTGGGAGCGCTAGTAGTGCAAAAAAAAAAAAAAAAAAACTAAGCAGTATTTGCTTACTTACCAGATGGGCAGTGTAATCTACACTACAAAGCTACTTGTAAAGACTGTCATTCCCACCCTGCTTGACTTACTTACAAATGTGCTGTAAACGGAGATGATTAAATATTACTGGCGTATTGATCTTGTTGTGCAAAATGATATCCTGCAGATAATGAATAAATGATTAACTAGAACTGGAGTTATAGTTAATTATTTAACCTATTCAAAATCGGAGGTGAAATCAATTTAGTGTTCTGAGTTGAACAATTTCAGCTCTAATCTGCTTACTTACCAGTGTTTATGCCTTTCACCTCTGGATGGTTCCTGGACTGGCTGTTAAAATCCAGGTATCCACACCAATTTAGTGATCTAGGCTAAGTTATCAGCAGAGCTATTAATTATCAATCAAATAACTATTTGTCTCTGTTTATTCACACTATTACTAGATGAGGGTGGATCTGGCCTGAGTGATAAACCATCCGTATATGAATCACAACCACTACACGTCTTTATTCCAATAATTCAGGATTACAGAAATCTAACACCTATGCCATCACTAGAAGCTATTAGAAAATAAACACGAGGTAGACTAAATGACTAGTTTGAAAGAAAAGGAATAAAACCCTAAGAGTCTGTTTAACTAGCTTCTGAGATTGTCCAAGATAGGTCAGATGTTAATACATTCAATAATGTTCGTTTTGGAATAGCAGCAGGTATGATGATAACAACAGTGCAATTAAAACAACATAAAATACAGTCAGTTTAAAATCATAAATGGTTAAAATGCATTATTAAATCGCATATTTTGAAAGACCCTCAAAGACGTTTTAGTTTGCCTTCAAAATATCAACCTCCACTACATTTACCATCGTAAATTATATGCACCTTTTGAGGTTGTTAGCTGGATAAAAAGACTTGTCCACCCCATAAAATCAGTAAGAATCCAACTACTAATTTAGCCAAGACTTAAGAGCTGTCCAAAGACACTAGAGACACAATCGTACACCCCCTCAAGCTCGTCAGGTCTCAATGATCCTCAATGATCCTAAGAAAGGTTAGAACTCAGTCCAGAACTACACAAGATATAGTACTACACAGGATATATATATATATATATATATATATATATATATATATATATATATATATATTGGAGTAAAGCTCCGGGTTTCAGTGTTGTCGTGTCATTGGGCAAGAAACTTTTCCTGTATTGCTGGCTGATGATGGTTGGAGGTCCAGGTGCCTGTATATGGAAGCCTGACCTTTGCCAGTTAGCCCCAGGGCAGCTGTATGTACACTCTGAATGCATTCCCTTACAGAATCAAGGTATGCGAATTGAGCCCCTGACGTCATACTAAAACGGTAACTTAGCTATTTCTTTCAGGTGTTATGGACCAGCGACATATTGAAAAGCTCTTGGACAACAGACTTGGACCCGAGTTACCCCAAAAAACTTGCAGCTGGATCTGTTGTAATGTAAGGTGGTCTTACAGAGTATCAGTCTAGGAAGAATGCATATTAATGGCACACTTTTCTGATTCTCAGTTCTAAAACCTTTTTAAAGTCATGTGTTTTGTTTTCCCTTCACATAACAACAGTGCTTTACTTGTTTTTAACATGAAAATTCCAGGACAATGGATCGAAAACAATGGCTATAATGTGAGAAAATGTACTGTAAAAAGCATCCAATACCAAAAAATACAGCACTGCAGTATTATAACAATTGCATTGTAAATAGAATACATTTAAATCTTTATTGATTTTTTTAAAGCTATAACCGAGCCAAATTATTGCATAACAGTACAATTTCTATACATTGGTTTCAAACTTAGGGTCCTGTGGCTAAAAGTCCCTTTCTCTTAGAATGTTTCAACCTGTGACCACTCCACATCACCACCACCTGGCCCAACATGCTTGTCGAATGTGTTGTTGTTTCCAGAGGAAGATGAGTAAATTACTTCCATTTTTTAATCTGAAACATCTTTTTACCCCCCAGTTTTTACCTTGAAACTCTAAAAAAACAAACAAAAAATTCTACTTTATCTAAAGCCCTTTTTTTTTTTACGGTTTATTAAAAGTATCATGCCTTGTGGAGTGACTGGCATTAGGATACAAGAAGACAAACAGAAACAGCTGGCCAAAACTAGCCCCCTTTAATCTTCAGTACTTCTATTTTTTTTCTTTTTGTAAAAGGGCCCTTTATTTGCTAGTGAAAAGCCAAGAAAATCAGGAAATATCTAATCTACTATTTAATCCTGTAGATCCGTTTGTAATGTTATTATTTTCTAAAAGAACAAAAGTAGTCAAACTCATCCGACTTTTTAGAGCGTACACAGTTCTGGTGGAAGAAAGTATGAGTGGATAACAAGGAGAAGAAGGAGTTAAAAAAAACTGGAAGCAGGCTCAATGGGGACCAGCTGTAGGGTACTGGGTAAAGGCCAGGGAACGTTCTGCATGGATAAAAGGAAGAAGATATACCCCCAGGAGAGGAGCAAAGGCTGGGGAAGAAAAGACTGCAGATTAGATTTAGACCAAGAAACACAGAGGGGGGAAAACACAAGGAGATACTCAGAGGCAGAAAAGCAAATACAGAAATAAACATTACCAACAGGAGAAGGAAGAGAAAAGTGATTCCAGCATAACCTGAACCTTAGGGCTTACAGCTTCCTTATCTGCTCATAGATTTGTTCACTTTTAACTGGTTTATTTTCTGAATGTCATGGATAGAATGTGTTCTATGGTTGTACAAATCCCATCATTACTTGAATGTTTCCAAAGACATTTAGGTGAAAGGTAAAGACCACATTGAATTATGGCATTCAGATATTCTGAGAGGTGTTACAGCTGAAGAAGTGCATAAAATTGACCTGTTTTTATTTTTTTTATCAGGGTCTGATGTACCAAAAATTTACATAAAGAGTTAATTTGGCAGAAACAAAAACAAAACATGTCAAGGTAGGATGGAGGAACCAAATGCAGACATGAGGAGGCCACAATGAGTTTTGCTGGATTAATGAAGGTCCAAGGCAACAGAAAGGTTGCAAAGTTCAAAAATAAAATAAAGAAAACCGAGAACCAGGAGACGTCAGGGAAAACACACATGAGGAGCAAAGACACAACGAGAAAGAATGCACTGAGGAACTGCACAGTGAGAGTATATATAGGAGACAACAAATACTGGGGTAATCAGCTGACAGGACGAAGGTGTGGATAGAAGCAAATAGAGGATGGGGGGAGGCACAAGAGGGCAACAGAGAGCAACACAAAAAACACAACAATGCTAAAAAATAACTAGAAATGGCACAAAATGGAAAAGAAACAATTACTAAGAAAACAGAATGACATAAATAAAAATGTAAATGAAAACTGAAAAAGTCCACAAAGGACAGGATCATGACAAAACAGTAATTTTAAATTCTCGATGAAATTTCTCATATGTACTCCCGCTGGCAAATGTACCCCAATTTGCCCTAGGTGTTCCATATTTCATCATAATAGCTCTCTGCAGAGCTGTTGAGAAAGACAATAGTATTGTTGGACTTTCAATAAACAATGTTCAACAATAGGATTCACTTTAAGCAGATGGTGTTTTAATTTTTCTAAATTCTACAAATAATTAAATTCCTAAACAAGTTTGGATAATCTCCACAGGTGGGTAAGGATAAGCGATGATTAATCTCCAGAAATCTAGTGGAGGGTCACTGTCATGGGGTAACTACAGTACATGCCATCAGAAAAGCATCACACACAGCACGGATAAACTAAAAATGACTAAGCACTTATTCTTATTGTTACATCTGGCAGGCTTAAAGCACGCCATTTGTTCTGCCCGACCACTAAACAGGTGAGTCTAATCTGTATCGTGAATTAAATTGTGCAGATTGAACTCAACTGATTCAGTGGACACGGGGCCTGGCTGAGAGGGAGGAAGCAGGGAGGTCGGTTTGGAGAAGCCTGTTGGAGTAGTGGAGATATCTTCAACAGGAGACAGTTGACAGAGAAGATTGATAGCAGTTGGCATAAACTGTTTTGCGACTGGGTCAGAATGGCTTATCAGGAAATAGAGGAAGATGGGGAAATGAATTCTGGCGACTGGACAACCTGTGGCTAACAGGAGAAGAGGAACAGGGGCAAATAGGAGAGGCGTTTTAGGGTGGATGTTGAGTCAAGGAAGTAAACGTAGTTTGGAAGAGAACAGTTCTGATGAAGGCAGTGAGTTTGTGCGGAAAGAGCTGCAAGAGAAGAATGTAAAATCATCTTCAAATTAGTGATGGAATCAAGAAATGGAAAAAATTGAAAAAAAATGATGATCTTGAAAATTTAAATGTTTCATTTTGTAGATTTGTTCTAGAGGCTTCAGAGAAATTGGTAAAAAAAGAAGTCAGGTCAGTGTAAAAGTAAGATTCTAACAAGGTGGACAAAGGAATGTGAAAAAGCGATAAAATCTCAAAATAAAGCTTTTAAATCATTAAAAAGGAATCACTGCTTTCAAAATCGTATTGAGCATAAAAAATTATGAGCAAATTTAAGGAGAACCATAAAAAGTGCAAAAAAAGAATACTGGAGGAAATTTTGTTGCTCAGTAGGAAGGGACTCAGACATTGTTAAAATATGGGGGATGATAAAAAGGATGAACAGAATAAAAAGAGAGTATGGTTACCCAGTCTTAAATAATGGACAAACTATAGCAGCAAGACATGAGGAGAAAGCAGAGATGCTGGCTAAAACTTTTCTAACAATTGACAGCTCAAATAATATTAGTGAAGAAGGGAAAAAAGGGAGGGAAAAAACAGTAAGGGAGAATGAAGAGTTACAACAACAAGAAGATTCTAATGACTTATTAAACAGACCTTTTACAATGATAGAACTAAAACGTGCTCTCCAGAAAACCAAGATGTCAGCACCAGGAAACGATCAGATTTGTTACGTAATGATAAGCCAACTCAGTGAAAATTCTAAGAATTTATTAATAGAACTATATAATAAAGTATGGGAGAATGGGAAACTGTCATAGAGCTGGAAGGAAAAGAGCAAACATAGAGCAAACCAGGAAAAGATTCTACAAACCCAGGTAATTACAGACCAATCGCTTTAACATCAAACATATGCAAAATAATGGAGAAAATTATAAATGAAAGGTTAACATACTATATGGGGAGAAAAAGGATATATAGCCAAATGCCAAAGTGGTTTTAGGAAAAGAAGAAATACAATGGACCCAGCTGTATGTTTAGAACATGAAATTAGAAAGGGACAAGTAAACAAAGAAAATGTAGTGGCTGTCTTCTTAAACATAGAGAAGGCATATGATATGATGTGGAGAGAAGGACTTTTAATTAGACTGTCTCAATTAGGTATCAAAGGACGAATATATAGATGGATTAAAGATTTTTTTTACAAGGTAGATTAATACAAGTTAGAATAAGGAAGAATTACTCAAGGAAATATACAGTATTATAGAGAATGGGACACCTCAAGGGAGCATAATAAGTCCATTATTATTCTCCATATTAATAAATGAGGTTTTCAGGGAAATAGGGAATGGGAAGGGATTTTCACTTTTTGCGGATGACGGGGCAATTTGGAAGAGGGGAAGAAGTCTGAAATTTATTGTAAGGAAACAACAAGATGCCTTTTACAAAAATAGAGGAGTGGTCATATAAATGGGGTTTTAAATTCTCTGTAGAAAAGATGAAAACAATGTTTTATTTACAAAGAAAATAATTGGTACTGACGTAAAACTAAAGTTGTATAATCAAGAATTAAAAAGAGTTAAACAATTTAAGTTTTTGGGGTTATGGTTTGACGAGGGTATAACATGGAGCATACATATCCAGAAAGTACTGGACAAATGTAGGAATGTGTTAAATGTTATGAGATGTTTGGTGGGAAGGGATTTGGGAGCTGATAGAAAAGCATTGAAGGCAATTTACTGTGGACTAATTAGATCAGTACTAGTATATGGGTGTGTTGTGTATGGATCAGCATCAAGTACATCTCTAAAAAATTAGACAACATCCAGTCTCAGGCTTTGAGAGTATGTACAGGGGCTTTTTAAAAAACTCCAATTATTAGATAGGAAAAACAAGGATAGGGGTTGTAATTTGAATTTACATAGTATACAGGCATATATTCATAGTTACTAGTTTCTTTCAGATATACAGATGCATCAAAGAGTTTAGTTAACAATATAGGAGTATCTTTTATTGTCCCAGAGTTTCCTATTCTAATAGGAAAGAGAACCAGTGATAATATCTCAGTATACACATCAGAAATGCCAGCAATTATGTTTGCAGTACAATGGGTAGAGGAAATAAGACCACTGAGAATGGTTATTTGTTCAGATTCATCGTCATCACTAATCAGTTTACAGAGAAGTCACTCAGATAGCAGAGCAGATATTTTGATTGAAATCCAGCAAACATTATACAGAATTCAAATGATGGGCATAAAAGTCATATCTTTATGGGTACCAGCACACAGGGGAGTAAAAGAAAATTAAATGGCAGATAAGGCTGCAAAGGAAACTACAAAAAGAGAAGCCATCGATGTGTCAGTTGCAATTGGTAAGATGGAAACAAAGAGCATCATTAAACAGAGATTGAAGGCAAGGTGGCAAAAGCAATGGGAAGAAGAGAGGAAAGGACGGTGGTTTTATATGATTCAGAAGAGAGTGGGAGAAATGAGATGTGCATGAAGGAAGAGAAGAGAAGAAACAATTATATCAAGACTTAGATTTGGGCATACAGGATTAAACAATACTTTTTCAAAGTAGGTAAACATAACACTGGTATTTGTGAACACTGAGCAACAAGAAACAATCGAACATGTTATGGTAGGTCCAGTGGAAGAAGTATGAAAGGAAAAGGAGGAAATTGGTTCAAAATCTTAAAAAAAAGAGAGAACACACTTTAATTTGATAGAAATCCTTAGAAAGAACTCAAGAGAGAAGTATTATGTAATTGTTTTTCAGTATCTTAGATTAATCAATGTAATTGAGAGGATTTGAATCTTAGTTTGGTTTTGTTGGTTTTTGTTTTGTTGATTTGGTTTTGTACGGTATAAGTAGGTAATAGCCATTCAGACCCACACTCCATAACAGTTGGTGGCGGTAATGCATCATTTCGTTGCGTGCCAACCGCCAATAAAATCCCATAAAGAAGAAGAAGAACTGGTTCAGTGGCTGGGCAGAAAAAATACAGGGCATGGAGATGATTCGCTTACTCTTGACCAGGCATCCCCAAAGTCGTTCCTCGAGGGCTGCTGTCCTGCAGGTTTTAGAGGTTTCCCTGCTCCAGCACAGCTAATTTACATTGATTAACAGGCTTTTGCTGAACTGCAATCATAAGAATCGGCTGTGCTAAAGCAGAGAAACCTCTAAAACTTGCAGGACAGCGTTCCTTCATGACCGACTTTGGGGATGCCTGCTTTTTACTGTTCTGCTAATCAATTTGGCTCCTTTGGTCCCCGGTATACATGGGGTTGACCCAAATACTTCTCAGCCTTTTTGTTGATTCTCATTGGGTTTTACCAATTTAGGAATTAATAGTTCACTATAGCTAAAAGGTCTGTATAATCTGATCTACACCATCTTTGTTCAGTCCATCAGTTGCAATTTAGATAGGTTGCAAAGTCTTCCTCAGTCTCTTTTAGGCCATATGCATGTGCCCCTGGTTAAGATGAATATTCTTCCTCGTCTGTTGTGTTTGTTTCAAATGTTTTACCTTGTTTTGTCCAAAAAGTTTTGTCAAAGTAGCCAGTGTTGTATAGCAACAAAGTAAAATACTTCACTATTGTACTTAAGTGTATTTTGGAGAACTTTATAATTTCCTTGAAAATAACATTTTTGATAAATTTCACTTTTACTTCCTTATTATTCCAAAATTAATTGCATACTTTACTGCTATACATTTTCACTGTTTGATTTAGTTACTAATTACAAAAAAACTTGCCTGGGCTTGTTCATCACCACCACTAGGATATGCCCGTTTCCATTCTCCCATTAAACACAAAGCCAATCTTGCAATCAGCAGCAGCCACGTGGAAGAGGAGACGGAGAAAATCACAGTGACTGCAACAAAGTCAGACTCGGCTAAAGAGCAACCACCAGTTGGTGATGAAAGCCTGTGGTTGTGGCCTTAATTAAACACAATGTACTCTTCCCTGGGTTTACCTTGTCTGTTATGCCTGACTAAAAGATGTAGAAATTCTATCTTACAAAAACTACCTGTCCAATTTGAAGAAACACCAAGAGGTAAATTCTTATGAAATTGTTATAATCCTTCTTTTGCACTAATTATAGCTATAAGCAGGTTTGCCACATCCTGTAGGTTTACTAAGCCTGGTTTATCACTTAACCATGTTCTTAATATACACCCCTTAGTCTAAATTTAGCATGCACTTGGTTGTGTATACTATTTTAAGTGAGCTTGACCATCAAAGTTTACCAAAATAAAGGAAAATGTCATTCAAACTGCGTTTGCCTTGTTTTACTTTTTACTTATACTTTTCATTACATTCCTTGAGTACATACTTCTCAGGGTTCCCTTGTGTGTGTGTTTTGAGTGCGAGTGATGCATCTTCTCTTGGTGGACTACCTGGGCTGCCTACACAGGTGGAGCTCTTCAGCTTCATCAGACTGCTGGGATTAAAAGTGCAGCAGAGCCTTCACTCTGCGCTGGATGATTAACAGTTACTGGTCGTCTTCTGGCCATCTCTTGTTGAATCCTTTTACAGTTTGATTATCTCCAGTGAACTCGCCTGAGTTGCTCAATCTTGTTGCCTCCAGGTTTTTCTCACACTTGTTTTTTTTTTTTTTGAGGATTCAGTTCACTGACTCACCTTCCAGTGGATTAACCAGCTATTTAACTGCCTGCCCGCTCCACCTGCTATCATTTCCAACCCGGCTCAATCAGAACTCTGTAATCTCGCTCTATCAGAGGTAAACCATCAACCTCCCCACATGGGACCCAGACCATCTTCCCTCCACGGCCTGCTCAAGGTTTTCAGATGTAAGCTCTGATTCTTCAAATTCCCTATCAAAGGTTTCTGGACACAATTCTTCTCTCAAAATGTCTGTTTTTTCATTGTTTGGTCAATAAATCCTTTTTTTTCCTATTTTAACTGAGCTGATTCTGCAGCTGGGTCAGAAGATTAAACCCGAACATGACAATACTATTTTTACAGTAGTTTTCATACTTTAGTACAAGACATTTCAGATACTTTAAGGCTTTGACTCAAGTAACATTTCAGTCAGTGACTTGGACTTTTAACCAAAGTCATGTTTTGGAGAGCTGGCGCTTGCGTACAATTCAAAAATACACAAACAGCCGCTGGACATATCTTGCACCACCAAATCCTCTTTGGGCCTTTACCAACAAATTATTCCTTTTTGGAACTATCTAGATGCCTCTTCTGCTCAGAGAAGAAGACTGGGTTTATTGCATTAGGCCTGGCAACAAAGGAAGAATTGCAAGAGCATATACATAACCAACTAATTCTTGTGTTGGTATGTGTATGATCTTGACTGTTGTTACGCTGCACTGGAAAAAAGCTTTAAAAAATGATTTTGTAAAAAGATGAAGAATGCCGCCCAGCAAAAAATATAGCAGAAGTCTGCATACAGTCTATGCTTCATCTCTGTGATTAAGAATTTGGCACATTGAATGACTATGGACAAACCCACAATAGATTGTTCTGAAAGTTGAAACACGGTTACCATTAGTTTAAAAAAAGGGTGTGGCTATAAATATTTTACATCCAGTTATGAAGTTGTTGTCTCTGCCAGAAGCTCTTTTAGATATTTTTTGTTGTAAAATCAATCTATTTTAATGAATATCAAACTCTTATAACAGAGATGCAAGAGATCATAATAGTTTTTTAATTCCAGAAAGAAAGGGGTTCAATAGACCTGGAATTTCTAAAAGAGGCCATTGATTGAGAGAGAGAGAAGCTGTCAGGGTTTCATCAAAGTGTTGGCAGAACTCTTGAAGCTACTGTAGTAGTTATGGGACCCTCTATCAAGCCCAAGTTAAGCAGATTTACTCAGCTGAAAGATCTAGCTGTGTTGAAAAGATTCATTCTAGGTGGAGTATTGCTGCCACCCTGTGGTGTGAGATCTGGTGTAGGGTCACTGTCATGGGATAACTACTCTACATGCCATCAGAAAAGCGGAAAAACTAATAATGACTAAGCACTTATTTTTATTGTTACATCTGGTAGGCTTTTTTATGCTCTAAGTTTGTAATAATTGATTCTGAATTCTGATGACTCATAAGTTACTTAGCAGTTAATAAGAAAGATTGTGAAGTATTAAGTGATTATTTTCGTTTTACCTTTGGGTGTTTTTTTTGTTTTGTTTTGTTTGTTTTTTTTAGGCACAATGACAAACCAGAGTAGAAAGTCTTCAAAGCATTAAATAATTTTCAATTCAAAAACGAATGCTGTGTAGTTTTTTAAAATAAAGAACTAATGTGTATGTATTTAATTAAAGTATTTGATTATATTATAGCTGTATGAATAGACCTTAGTATTAATAAGTATAATATCTCCTTTAAGTGTTTAAATGTTCTTTTTGTGCATGAAGGAGGAGTTGTTTAGTAGAGTAGATTTTGTTGAGATACCTTGCAGACCAAACAGAAGTTATAGTCTTTGGACCAGAGTCTTTGAAAAAGAAGCTGATTAGCCAGTCACTTCATTTGGATGGGATTAAACTGATTTAAGATATTAAAGTAAAAAATCTTGTTGTTGTTTTTGATCAGGACCTGTCATTTAAATCCCATATCAAAGAGGTTTCTAGAATTTCCTTCTTTCATCTGAGGAATATTGCAAAAATTA